>NC_092520.1:131015000-131302500 GCF_037038585.1 Patagioenas fasciata
ACTTTGTAGCAGTAGGAACAATTTATTTTTGCCCTTTAGTTCCAATTGATATGAGTCTATTCAACAGCCTGCCTCAAGGAGTCAAATTTCTCCTACCGTTGTTTGCCAGGCACCTAATATTCAGATTCAGAGCATGTACAGAAGAACTTTGACCTTAAAAATATCCACATAGCCCAGCAGTCAATGTATCCTTAAGTCTTGTTAGATTCTCTAAGGTATGTGATTCTCCTGTCTAGGCTTTATCTCTGAGTGTACCTGTCATGTAACTGTGAGAATAACCTGGGAAAATAATGCAGAAGGGAGATGTTCTTTCTCTTCCTGATGAGTCTAGGTATTTCTCTTTTATGCAATGCAAAGCAGTTGGAGCACTTTCCTTAGACTGGGGTTGCATACTGTGATGAAATGCAGCTGCAGGGAGAGTGACAGATGTAATACTTATTTAGCAAGAGTTTTGTCAGTGTCTTTTACAGCATTGTCGTTTTAAAGCTGAGGAAGTATGGGCTGGATGGTAAACTGTTAGGTGGGTTGAAAACTGGCTGGACTACTAGGCTTGAAGAGGACTAACTAATGGTTCAATGTCTGTTTGGTGGCAGAGTCCCTCAGCGGTTCCCAGGGCTTAATACTGAGCCTATATTGTTTAGTATCCTCAACAACGACCTGAACAATGACACAAAGTGTGTCTTCAGCACATTTATAATTACACTAAACTAGGGGTGGCAGCTGATGTTACCAAGTGGTAGAGCTTCAGTACAAGGGAACCCTGAGAAACTTGAGGACTGGGTGAGCAGAAATCCCATGAAGCTCCACAAGGTTTTGGGCACTGAGGCTCAACTAATCCCAGGCTTTGGTACAGACTGGGAACAGGCAGGCTTCAAAGGCCTCTGCTGGGAAGAACCTGGGTTTTATGGTGAGTGGGAGGTTGAATATAAAACAGCAGTGATCTATGTCTCCATTCAAGACAACATCTATTGCTCAACCTGATGAACAGGTGAAATTCATCAACTTGAGTTTCTATAAAGACAGGTATTGTACAACATTCTGCCAGGATCACTTCAGAAGCTGACCACAGGTTATTTGTAGAGGAGGCACACTACAGTTTCCATTCCTGTTCCTTCAGCTTGGCACACTAAATTTCACTTTCTACTCCTTCAGCAATACAGTCTCCAGTTTTAAATCACTTTTTCTAGACTAGCTACTTCCTCTCCACATTCCCATTCTGCAAGGGCGAAAACTCATGGACTCCACACAATTCAATATGAATTCAAGCGAAGCCATTTATTACAGAGACAAGCCTCCTTATATACACAGTTATTTCCTGATCACGCATCCACGTTCCAAACACACATTGGCTGATTGGATATTGTCCATGTTCAGGTCTTGTTATTATAGAATTACCTCACTCTCATAACAGGTGTTTTTCAGCCTTCGCGCTGGCCTTGGAGTTGCTTTGTCTAGTTCAGAAATAAATCTCTATCTAACAGAAACCCATCCACACAACCACCATAAGAAAATCCCTTAAATCTCCCACACCATTCTACTGCATTTATTGGATTAACTCAATCTGGTTGCAGCTCTCCACAATGTCCATATAGTGGCAACTTTAATATGTGCGTGAGATTTAGTGCTTCCCTGACAAATGGAATGCTGTTTCTCCCTTCTTCAAAGCATCTTAACCCATGAAATCTTCTAGGTCCTATAAACAAAGTGTCTTTTGGATGGCCCCCATGCTTAAAATTTCTTTTGCTCAGGAAAAGATTGTTCTTTTTTCTCCTCATTGAGTGCTAATTTATGTATCTAGGCTATAACCCTTATTACAGAAAAATTCGCTGTGAATTCCTAGCTAGAAATCTCACGCTGCCATAAAGGACTGGAGGAGTTTACTATAGCCTTCAGTTTAACCAGATTACCACAGATACATGACGCACATCAAAAATTACAACCATACAGTGCCTAAGAGCAGAGGCGTGAATCCTAGGTGTTTAAGCAGTTTGTTGAAAACAAACATAAACTGAGATTGACAGCTCCCTGTACTGATAGGCAGGCACAAGGCTACATCGTATCTTGCTGTGGCCTTGACATTTTGGGTCAATTTACTGTCAGCCCAAAAACAATCTCTGGTGCAGTGAATGTATTTGTAACTCTAAAGGCAGGTGGGGTCTGAGTACAGTTTCACAGTGCACCATGCTACTGGAACAGAAAGAGGTAGCTGCTTGTCCTCCTCCAAAAATAATTACACACACACACAGACACACACGCACAGGAAAAAAAAAAAATCACCCCAGAGAAGAAAAGAAGGAAAGAGAGGAAGCAAGCAGTGTCCTACCAGTGTCGTACCATTCACTACAGGCATTTGAGTGCTGCAGCAAACAACCTTGTCCAGCAAGGTTGCAACTAGCAAGGGACACAACCAGGCAAGGTTTAAGGATGTGCTGACTGTGTCCCCTTTTCCATTGAAATTAGCTTTTCCTTAAAGGGGAAGAGACATAAAAATGTATCATTTGTGTGTTGGCTGAGATGGCATTTTTGAGTCACAGTTCCATACAACAGTGTGTTTCCCAAGTCTAAAATCCACTCCTCCCAGCCTCCCCTCCACCACAGTCATAAACTCTATCTAATGCAATTTGCAAGATCACGTTTTGGTTACTAAACACAGCTGTTTTGTCCAGCCTGCTGACATTTACATACAGGCTGTGTTCAAATGGAGACCCAATCTTCCTGCTATAGTTTACCTTTCTTATAACGTTAGTCTGAAAGAACAAGAAATTTTGTCTGCTCTGGATCCTTGCAAGAACAGAGACAGAATATGACGTTGAAACTCCATGTTAACACTTTTGCTACTTCTGTTCTTGCAGCAGGATCTGTTTTAAAACATTACCAAAACAAACAAACAAAAAAAAAAAAACAGAACGACGAATCAACCACACAACAAAACTCCTTATAGAATTCAGAGTTAGAAAAATAATACAAGAAAAGTATTTTACCTCCTGTTTTCTCTCCAGAAGTAAAATAATGTTGGATAAAAGTTTCCCCAAAGGAGATCCATTACCTGCTTGAGAAGTTGTTGCTAAGACTGAAGAGGTTACTGTCACAAAAACGTACAACAAATTTGGTAGTAGTGCTTGACTACCAGTTCTCTGCAGAAAAGCCCTTTTTACACTAAAGTTCCAACATACAGTTTTCGGGCTCAATAGACAAGGATTTTTGCAGCATATTTAACGTGAGTTTATGAATATATTATGGATACACCATGAATACACAGTGAATGTTACTCCTTGCACCCTTAATTCCCAACCCTTACCTCATGCCTTCTCTTTGGATATGGATAAAATATAATAAAAGAAATGCATGCAACCAGATATATTTCTGCTCTGGAAAATATCTATAATCTGCACAGCAAGGCAGAAAGAATATCCCAGTCATTAAAGTGTATTTCCCGTCTGTTGATATTATTTTGCAAATGGGAGACTCTAAGCTTTACACAAAAGAGCAAGAACAGTTACTCCAGAAATTCCTGTCTTGCAATTTCCTTGTGACTCAAGCCTGTCACCATGACGTGACTCACCATGCCTGGGCAAGCGCTCTGTTAAGGAGTGTGGGTCACTGGAGATGTTTAAGAACTACAGCTCAGCACTGGATCAAGGCACTGCAAAAAGCCAGAGACGGAGAATGGGGATGGATAAGCCGCTTCTGTACAGTGACTTCTGCACACAGCGCAGCAGCAGAGAGGTCCTCAGGATAGTCTGGTCTTTCTCTGACACAGGCTGAGTGATCGCATGAATCCTGCCAAGCGCTTGCCCTCACCAACCTTTCAGCTCAGCTTTTCCTCTTTTAGCATTTATTTCAGTGAATTTTTGTAAAATAATTTAATTTTTTTTCATAGCACTGTATGGAATTGTAGCCTATTGCTTTCAGTGCAGGTGATACATCAAGAGATATCTTTCATACCTTAGCTCAAAATAGTAATTATTTATAGAACATCTTATTTTTAGGAGGTAGAAAATCCTGATGTTTGCTGTATTTGTAGGGTCAGATCAGGTGCATTTTTAAATGAAATAGTCTTAGGTTCCAACCAGGAACAAAGATTCCTGATCTTCATATTCAGGAAGAGAACACCCATTCTTGACAGTTCCACTTTAACTCTTTGATGTGCTTTCAATATACTACAGTTTTACTATGACACGGTAATCAGGACAGAGCCAGCTTCCTCTGTGGTTTCACTGAAAATGCTGAAATGTGAACCATTCGCATCGCCTCAGCATTGGTCTCACTGCAGTGTGCCCCTACTCCCAAGGTACTGCTATTGCAGGAAAGAAGTGTGACAGGCTGGAGATGGAGGATGAGGAAGGCTACACTGCTTTAAATTTACGACCCACAGCTTCAGTTATTCCTCCTGGATACTTGAGCAGCAAGAAGTGTTCTGCATTTAAGGCTCCAGCCAGTTGTGTTACAGTAGACAGTAAGTACAGATGGAAATTAACTTTTCTATCTATATCAGGGTATAACATGCATTTGCAGGTTCATGATGGTTGCTTTAAAATTTTTCTAAACTTCATAGTATATTCTTAGATAAATGTTCATAGAAACAGCAGAGAGAATAATCATTATGTCTTGTGTACTGTTTATGATGACAGATATTTCTTTCCAAAGCCTATCTTTACTCCAATTATTTTTGTCCGTTTGCTTCAGCACAAATGACAAATCACACCTTCCTACTTATTTTTTTTTTCTTTTTGGAAGGACTCATTTATTACAGGAGGGTACTACAAGAAAGGAAGGCACTATATTTTTATGAAATAATGTAGGCCCTGGAGATGGAAGCAATTTCCTTAGCTATGGGGAGTAGAAAGGTGCCTTGTTCATCAGTCTTAACAGTTAATATAAGCTCTGATAGGAGCATATATTTTCACTTGTTTATACTTAACGTTTCCCAATAAAGTGCCTGAGTGTTAACTAAGGTAGTGGATTATGCCCATAGAATGCCTGAGACCATAAAATGATGATTTCACCACAAGGCTTATTGGTGAAATAAATATCATTTCTGCTATTTGCAGGTTGAATAGAGTAAAGACTAAATTAACATCACTCTGGTGCTGTCTGGAAAAGATCTAGGGCTATATATTGAGAAAGATGACTTGAACAAAGAGGATGGAGGAGAAGCTGTTGAGAAGCAGCAGCCAGAAAACCAAGGATAAAATATTAGGGAGTCTGATCTAGGGACAGAGCTGCTCAGAAAGAAACTGGTTGGCAAGCTCAGAAAACTTTCTAAATGGTCTTTTGATTTGCACAGAGAACACATATAGTAGACAGTCTTATGACCAAATCAGGTTGGGAGGGACCTTTATGGTCCATCTTTTCCAATCTTTTGCTCAAAAGGGCCAGCTCTAAAGTCTGATCAAGTCACTCAGGGCCTTGTCCACTTGAGTTTTGGAAACCTCCAGGGATTAAGATCTCACAGCCTCTCTGGGACTTGTTCCATTGTTGCAGGGGAAGAATTCTCTCTCCTTATATCTAATCAGAAGTTTCCCTGAAGCAACATGTGACTGTTATATTGCGTCCTTTTGCTGTGCCTCTCTGAGAAGAGTCTGGCTCCATCTATAAAGCCCTTTTAGGTAGTGGAGGGCTGAAATTAGGTTCTCCCTTAGCACCCTCTTCTCAAGACTAAACAAGCCTAGGTCCTTCAGCCTCTCTATAGGGCCCTGACCAACTTATTGTTCCTCTGATGGACTCCTTGCAGTTAGCTGACATTTCTCTTGAACTGGGAAGCTCAGTAATGGACACAGTATCCCAGATGTGGCTTCATGATTGTCAAGTAGAGGGGAATAATCACTTCTCTCGACCTGCTGGCTGCAGTCTTGTCGATGCAGCCCAGTGCTGATCAGCTTTCACTGCTGCAAGGACACACTTGACTCACATTAAACTTGTCCACCAGGACCCTGAACCGTAGCTGCTCTCTAGCCAGTCAGTCCCCTGCCTGTACTGGTGCAGAGAGATGTGGTGCTGATCTCCACATTTGCCTTCATTCCTAAGATTTTTAGGTCATTTTTAAAGGAAGACCTCCCCTTTTGGCGTATCAGTCACCACCATGATGTGGTGTTATCTGTAGTTTCTTCAAATTACCTTAACTGGTGAGGGTTAAGGTAATCTCCCTTAACTTGGGCGATGTAAATTTTAGTTGCCAAGTCTATCTGGACTTCTAGGAACCTCTGGAGGGTAATTCTTCAGACCTAACAGAAGGTTAGTTCTCTGGAGGTCCTTGCTCTGCTGCACTGGACTCAATTAATAGTTTTCAATTAACCTGAACACTCTAAATAGCTGTGAAAGGGTATTACAAAAAATGTCAGAGCATGGCTTCATGAAAGGGAAAAAAACATGTATATATCTATATACACGAGAAAATAATGAAGAGGATCTGCTATAGAGCTATCAAGCTCCAAATGTAACAGGTTAAAAAGACAGATAAAGTAACTGGCTAACTGATATTTCTCACTGCAATTATTGATCTAATAAGGGTTTGCCTCCTGAACAACCACTGTGTGTTCATGTCTTCTAATGAATATTTATAATATACGGTAAAAGAGATATGTTTCTGTTATCATCAGATCTCTTCTAAGGTGTATGCAAGTTAATTTGTCAATCAAAACAGAAAATAACAGAGAAGATTGTTTTCTCCTTGCATATCATGAAAGCATTGATCCACAAAATGTTTTAATGAACAAGAATAGCACTTACCTTGACATTTGTGAGAATATTAAAGATTGCATGAATAAATAACAGGAAATAAACATAACTTTAAGCACTACAACTGAACTGAACCATGACATTTCAATTTCCGTAAGCCTTGGATCTTCTAGTTATTTGCATCGATGACACATCAGAGCCTCTAGGACTTTGTTCTTGGGTTTGACTTCTTATTGTTATTTTGTTTCTGTGATCTACACTCTATGGTGTTTTTTAGAAGCAAGTCATTTGCAAAATTGATCCCATTTGAGATTCTTCCTTTTCTTGTCAAACAGCAGTATGTGTGTATATATACATATATGTATATGTATGTTTAAAAAATAAAATATTTTAATCAGGGGAAAATCAGCTGAAAATCAGCTATAAAATTCCTGAGAACTCTATTCTTGATTTGGCATTGAACCTCAGTGAAAAACTGGAGAAAGAGCCTGAAGAAACAGGCACAGTTTAATGTTCAAACATTGCAATCATTTAGAAATCCCAATCATATGTTCCAGAATTAATTATCCAAAGCTAGACGGTAATTTTTCCCTCTCAAGGTGGAGAAATCTTAGATACTGTGGGAACTGCAAAATCTAACCTGTTTACTTGCTTCATGAGAAGTTTCACTTTGAATTACTGAAGCCACTGTTAATAGACATTCTCAGAGAATAAACAGATATTTCTCAAAATGACTGCATGAAATTCAGAACAGCAATAACAAAAACTGTAGTAAGAAAAAAAAAGAGGCTCTGCAGATGAGAAAAAGATGAACTGGCAATGTCAGATAGGAGGTAATACCACTGTGTGGTGAGGAGAGATGCTGGTTTTGTTGCTGAATGTGATTTTTGTTTGTTTCAGGAGCCTCTGCCACATCTCCTATATGGCGGCCAGTGGCTTTTGCTTTCCTCGCTTTGTGCCTGGTGCTGCTGATAGGGCTGGTAGTCCTGCTGGCCTTGTGTAAGTACTGTAGACTCCCAAACTGCTGCTGTGGGAGCGATTTCCAGCTGTACAACTGCTTCTACTGCCCCTGCAGACTGTCCCTGGTGTCCCTGTTCCCACAAGAGAAATAATACAGCAAGAAGGGCAATAGTGTGGCTCTCCCACAGCAGTTGTCCCACAGCTGAGTGTCAGCACACATAACTTGCACTCAGTAATATCTGCATTTACAGCTACCATAACCCTAACGGTTAATACAAGACCTAAACCTAACTAGCCCTAACCCTTAACCTTAACCCTAACCTTAATGACCCTAATCCTAACACTAAAGCTAATGGCCAGCCCTACTTCTATCCTTAAACATAAACCCAACCCAAACCCCAATCCTAATCCTAAATCCCTAATCCTAACCATAACCCTAAGGGTTACACTAATGCAAGACCTAAACCTAACTAACCCTAACCCCTAACCTAACTGTAACCTCAATGACACTAATCCTAACACTAAAGATAATCCCCAAACCTATTCCTATCCTTAATCATAAACCTAACCCCAACCCTAATCCTAATCCTAAACCCCTAAACCTTGCCATAAAACCTAACCCTAACACTAGCTCTAACCCTAACTGCTGACTAATCCTAACCCTAAACCTAACTCTAAACCCTGACCCTAACCCATGGCTGAAACACTTCGTTTTCACAGCTAGCTGCTCACCTCATCGGCCGTACTATCTGTGTAACAGTGCCCCCCTGTGGCTGATACCGGAATATTTCACAATTACAGTTCCCTCTTCTTGGATCGCAAGTTTTTTGCAGGAAAGGCAAACCTGGCATCAAAGTGTGGTGACTGATGCATTTGCCTAACGATTACAGCAGATTTTCCATAGCAACATTTTAATTAAAAACCAAAGCTGATGTCACATTACGTTTGGAAGGAGAGAAAGGCTGTACCTGGCTTCTCTTTTTTGGCAGGAGGGAAGCAGTTTTAAGTACCCAAAATAAACACTCAAGGTGGTCTGTGTCATCACAGAAATGTTAGCTCAGAAGCAATTCTTCATATTTCTAATCTGACACCTGCCCTTTCCTCCCCAGCATTCAAAGCTGGACTACCACCAATCCCAGATAAACTCATCTGTAGCTTTGTGCAGATGACTATTGAAAATCTTCAAGGGCCCTCACCTTCCCAGGTGACCTTTTCCAGACCTGCACAGCTCTCCTGGTGAAGAAAATGTGGATGATGTACACACAATGGTGGGCATACATATGAAGCAGACAAAAAAATAAAAAAAAAATAAAAAAAAAAATAAAAAAAAAAATTAAAATGCCAAAAGCTACAAATTAAAGCTAGAATTACAACTACAATTTTTAAAAAACAATCTTTGATAAACACTTCCATGCCTTTCAGTTTTTCAGATTTCCAAAGACCCTGAGGAAGGAAAAAAGCTGCAGGAAATGAGGGAAGCATTGTGTTTTGAAGGGAAGGAGAAAAATGGTAAATGTTGTTGTTATGTAAATAAACACAAATCACCCTCTTTTCAGAGCCCACTGACTGAAAGACTATAGAATCACAGGGGAAAGGTCTCATCGGTTAGTGTCTTTTTTAACTGTGGTAGTATTTGAGATATGGGTATGTGAACACTAACATGCAAAACAACTTGTCTCTCATCCCTCAAGAGCTCAGCTGACTCATGACTGCACTTAATCTTTTCTCAGTCAAACCAGTAGCTAAAAGCCCTGTATTCCTTGCAGCTCTGCATAATACTCTCTTTGATTTTTAGAAACAAGTTGTGCTCTCTGTCCAGCAAGCTGGCAAAACAGCGGAGCTGACAACTGCTTCTACATTTCAAAGCAGAAGAAAACATGGAAGCAAAGCCAGGAGTTCTGTTCCTCAAGAAACTCCACTCTTCTTGTACTAAAAGACAAAGCAAAGATGGTACAGTCTTAACTTCATGCATTCCTTTATGTCATGTGTTTTAACTTACAGCAATCCTGCAGGCAGAAAATAGTTTAGTCATTTACAGTGCATGTATTTAGTTTCCTCTGAATCAAGTAGCCTTCCTGCAAGTCACAAGATTGTAATGACTTGCAACACTTTCTAAATTGTGTGCTGTGAGAAGCAGTGAAATTATCTATTAAGATAAATAGAATAAGCCATTGTACAAAATACCTTAGTTAGCTAATACTTCATGGAGAAAATAAAATGCATATTATTAGCATGAGGGAGAGACCCAGCACACAGAATACATGTTTTTGTTATCTCTTTCCACAAGTTTTATTACTGAGGGGTCCCAGTGTCAAAATCTGGAGAGTGGATGATTCACCATGGTCCTGTTCGCACATCGCAGTGCAATGTGACTATAAAGGGTTGCTTTCTGGCCTTGTGTTAGACCCTCAAAGAGTGGTGGTAATGATGGCATAAAGACCAGACAGCAGAGGATTATATTGTGATGACTGGAAAAGGTTTATGAAATTAATAATTTTAATTAGACTTGCTAATTTGGGTGTATTTTTCTGACTAATAAGAAATCTGTAATTTGCTGTCAACCATATTTCCCTTTTTGTACACAGATATATGGGAATCTCTTTTTCAACAGCTGTTAAGCCTACACAAAGCCCAAATATGCTTATTTTCTTGTTGCTACCTAAAACTTTTAAAAGGAAATAAGTTTCCCTGGAAATCTGCCTCCTTTTGCCAGATGAAGTTAATTTCAGTTGAGGGTTCTCAGCATTTTTATTTTAAGGCACAAAGGCTGGACTTTTGGATTATTTAATTTAAGTGAAAATCAGATGGGAAGGGAAAAATAGAAAGGGGAGAAACAGTTTATTATTGAATTTAGCAGCATCCTGAGGACAAAATCACAGATCACACTGTTGGGAGACACCGGAACACTACATCTTCAATGCTGAATTCCAGAGATGATTTTGGTATGCTATATGAGTCTTTGGCTAGTTTGATTCCAGATGTCTGGGTGCTTGATTTTTCTTTTGTGTTTTGTATATGTAGCTGCAGCCAGACTGAGGCCAGATCAGTTTAAGCCAGATAGGGTTCTTATATTTTGGATGAGTCCCTAAACATGCTACTGAGCAATAGTAGAGCATCTGGAGGATCTGAACAGGCTAAGATGCTGAGAAACCTCTTGGGTAGCACTTAGACACCTAGGTGCCTAAGCATAGGTTTCTAGGGTGATCTGAGATGCCCAGGGGTATTCTCTTTGACTTCCAAATAATGCCTCAGCAAGGCACAGCTGTCCCACAGGTTCTGGGTCTTGTCTGTCAGCCATATGTAAAGACCTCAGGCAGGTTGGAGAATCTCAAAAGGTGCTAGGGGCCTGTATTTAGGCAATAGACTCTGTCCTCTAGGCTGGGATTCATCTCACCTACCTTCAAGCACCTACAGTGTAAGTGATTTGCAACTTCAGAGCTACTTCCTCAGGCTCCGTTACAGCCGGTGGGAGATCTGGCCAGTCACTGCTCAGTAACATCCTACGGAGTGAGATAAACCACTTCTGAGGCTTGATTGGATCTGTTGGCCAGATCTCTGCTGACTCTAATTAGGGCTTAAACAGCACTCACATGTCTACATCTGAACCACAGATAACTAAAGGCAGTGTAGACACCTAAAGGCAGACTAGAAAAAGCTGGGTGGTTTTTGTTTGTTTGTTTTTTGTTTAGTTGTTTTTTTCTTTAAAGAAGCAGTGTTTTTACACATCCGTGTTACATTTGTCTTGTGACAATTCAATAAACAATGGTATTCAAATGATCCCATAATCAGAGCAGTCAGCACTGCCTCGTGGAATACAAGCATAGATGACAGGTTACCCTCCTATTGAGTAAGAATTACTTCCTTTGGTTGCAGAACCTTCACAGCTGGAAGATACAGGAGCTTAGATCTTATTTTTGAAATATTGTTGTGATGATTTTCTCATACCTACAGATTTCTCTGCCACAGGATTCACAGTTTTACTGGGTTGGATTGTCATACGTATCTGAAAGGAACAGTTGGTACTGGGAGGATGGAACATCTTTTTCAAAAGAAGTGACAAATTGGTAAGCATTCATAACTTAAGACCAGTGTGGCTCTACCCAATGGGCCCCATAAAATAATTGAAACTTGTGTTTCCTCTTACTTTCCCATGTTTGTCATACATGCAATGACAAAGGAACATGGAGACCATAGTCTCTCCTATGGAGCTCCAAATTTGTGTCCTGTATAAGGAACAATGGGTGGCAAAATACAGTTCTATCACACGCATCAGACCCAAAAGGACCACCTAGCACAGATAAAATAGCTCTAAGGGGGGAAATAATTCTACATTCCGGTGTCAAATAAGTATGATTACAAATGTTCCAAATATAGATCACATTATTTTATCAGGACATAATTAACCCATATCTTTTAATTTGCTAGGGTTATGTTATATGACAACTTCTTCTGTGCCTCCCTATACGGACAGATTATTTATGCCAGCCACTCCTGTTCAACAAAGCAATTATGGATCTGTGAGAAAGGGGCCGTTCATTTCACCTGAAGAAGCATTGCAAGAAGGGATGTGGGATTTGCCACTGTGAGATGCCAACATTAGGAACTGCAAGTTTTAGATATATTTTTGTTTGTTTATCATGCAGTTTTCTCAGAATCGTGACACAAATGGACAGGTCATTAGGGACTAAATCTTCTTCTTTGTCTGCATTCTCCCTCACAGGCTCACAAATTAGAGGGAAAATAAGCTACAAAGCTAAAAACTACATGCCTGGGAAGAAACTTTAAAGAATTAGCTATAGTCAAACAATGACCCTTCCATGTCTCTCCAGATTGACAACCACACATTCTCACAGATCTCTATGTTTCTTGAGCTTCAGTCAGTTTTTTACACTAACACCTGCCAGTCATAAACCAGTCCAACTACATTCTTGATAGTTCTATTTACTGAATTACGTACTGTACACACTAACTACTATCCACACATAATCCTCTTCTAGATTAGTTTGCCTAGACATGCCTTCTTTCCTAAATCCGGTCTTCCAACTGTTCCCCTGTTTGAGCTACAGGGATACAGAAATAACACAAGGCCTATTTATCCATAAAATTATTTTCATATATGCATTAATATTTATAGAGATAAAAGGACATTTGTGAGAAGACTACAGGGAATCCCTAGAAGCAATCTCTGTGAAAGTTAGAGTCAAATACAATGATTAGATTAAAACATTACCTGAATACCTTCAGTGATGTCATAACATCGATTGTGATAAAAATAGCAGTGAGGATAATAATTATGCGCTCCATTCAGAATTACACACAATCAGTACTCAAACTGATGCAGAATCTATTTCCACAGATCTTAGTTGAGCTCTTGCATTATATCCACACTGTTTGGGATCTTTGGAACCCAAGGTACATACTACATGTGTGTTATTAAAGCATTTGTCATGCTTCTTGAAATAAAATTATGTAGTCACTTTTCTTGATGGAGTTCCATTGCATGAGTTCTTTGGAGCTTTGTATGTCAGCATCTGTTTTGTATTGCATATGCATATATTCTTTATGTGTATATACACCTTGCATCCATGTGTATACACCTTAGTATCTGGAGACTTTCCATAAAATAAATGAAAAAAATAATAAGGTGTCTTTAATATTCAGTATTTCCCTGGGAAATATTTTCAAAGACTGAAGCATTTCCTTGGTAAAAAATGAGTCCTTCTTCCTAATGTGCCAAAATATGTTTTTGAACTGAAGAAACTCACTATACTCAGCAGAGCCAAGACATGACCGATGGGCACAAGTACTGGTTAAACTATCTAGAATTCCTTTCTATTGCAGTTAGAAGTGCAAGGTACAACACAAGAAAGGTATGCTTCGTGTGTTTCAACCCATTTAACTTGAAAAAAATAATAACTAACAGCAGGCATCTAAGCTGGCACATTTTACTGATTTTTCTTCCCATAAATTAACACTTGATTTTTTTTCTAGTGATCTGCTATACACCTTGGCTTGGTGGCTGCATTGTTACAAGAAATGTTAGTGTCTGGGTTTCTTCCTGACTGCTGGATGTGACTTTTTAGGGAGCATTCACTATTATTGCAGCAAGGTCAAGTCCGTGGTGATAACGTGCAGGGTACATTTCTTTAGTTTCTATGACTGGATGATCTTTATAGACTATTTCCATAACTTTATATAGTAAACTCCATTTGGTCTCAGCCCAAATCTTGGCACCAGCAGCTTGGAAAGAGCTTTTTCCCTATTACCAGTGACTTATTTCACAGGGAAGAATTTATAGTATGTAGTACTGGAAATTCAATCAAATCCACTATTTCATCCAGTCTGCCTTCTATCTCAGATGCTGTCAGCATTCTGCTGACTACACATCTATGGAGCCCAAGACACAAGCTGCTCAAGGAGGTCCACTGTCTCTGGGGACAGTGGAGGACCACAATCTTTCCATGGCACTGGGAAGTTCAGAGAAGCGGTTCATCTGAAACATGTTTTGTATGGAAAATAAAACCTAGTATTGTGTATTAAGTGTGAGAGTACCAAAGCCTTGGTAGAAACTGAGAAATCATAAATCTTGAAAGGTTTGGGAACTAAAGAGAAGTTGTCATCTTCAACATCCCTTCAAACAGGACATGGACAGTGAAAAAGCTAGAGGTGAAGTGAATAAAGGGGGAACGAGCCCTGCAGTGCCATTCTGAAGTGGAAGGAGTATAACAGCTTCACATTTGCCCATCTACTATGAGATTACCAAGTCAGTGAAAGGAGAGGAGCCTAAATGTCAGCTACAGAACAGAAAAAAGTAGAGTTCTTGAGTGCCAGGAAAGTGGGTTCAGAAATAAAAGAGTTGAATCAAACACCCCGCTGCATGGTGCATATTCATGTCCCGCACTACACTCTCTGCTCCAGGCCCTGCACCGAGTGCAGCCTCTCTCATTCCCAATAGCCTCCATCATCCTTGTTACAAGCACACCCACTGCCCTGGAGGGGTTCACACTTGTCAGTAGATGCTGGTGCTCACAGGCTGAAATGCACTGTCAGCAAGATGGTGTCAATCCATGTTCACAGACACTGTCTGCAGAAAGCAGCAAAGACAAATATCCCAGCCATTCATCAGTCAGCCAGTTTACCAAAGAATTTGATGCTTATCTGTCCCTGTGCCTTCCTTCTCTGTTTCTATTTTCTGTTTCAAATCAGAACCTTAAAACATTTAATCATTATAACATCTTTCACTGATATGCTTTTAAATCAGTAAAAGGTGACTAGAAGACTACAAGAAGGTGCCCAGGAGCACAACTACAATGGCAGACATGGGTCCATCTCTTTATCAGCAAGTGCTGCTTTGGAGCCCTCTTTCTTGTCCCCATATACATACTTATGCTCTGCCTAGGCTGATTATAGCACTAATGGAGGCAACTAACAGGAACTGCAGCAAGGGAAATCCCAGTTAGACACACAGAGAACATTCTTCACAGCTCGGGTGGCCAAACACAGCAAAATATACCCAGAGAGGCTGGGAGATCTCTGTCCTTGGAGGCTGCATGAACTTGACTGAACAAGTCCTTGGGCAACTCCATGAGAGTTCAAAACTGCCATAGTTTTGAACAGGAGGTTGAACCACATGACTTCCAGCGGTTCCTTCCAAATAATGACACTTAAGACACGAGTCGTAAGTCTTAAGACACCATGATTCTGCCATGAATCTTTTCTTGGAGGTGCCTGGACTCCTTGACACAAGTCTCAGCTCTGGTTCATGCATCTCTAATGACAGGCTTCCATTACACAATCTCACTATCTCCCTCACCGATTCACATCACTCTAAGCCTGTCTGGTCTTTCCCACACTGTCTTCTGTTCTTAACAGCATCTTTCAACTGCTATTATCTTGTCCATGGGTCATGGTCCTTCACTTTGTCCCTGCCTTTGCTTGATCAGTTTTTGTATTTGTTTTGTGCTAAATTAAACAAACTTCTACTCATCTGAAACATCTGATGCAGTAGGTGAGGTGCCAAACTTTCAGAACCTTCTCTCTTGATATGATGATTTGGATATATCCTATACTCTCCTGTTAGGGGAACTTCCAGAGGAAAAAGGGAAGCATGGACAGCACTGTGCAGAATGGCCAGCAAGCTGTAACCTAAGCTTTGCAAAAAGAAAAATGGGTTCCTACTGTAGCTGGGAGGTACAGAGAATCTGAGTTACTAAATAAAGTACTACCCAGTCTGTTTCTTGCTTTCTAAATCTTTGTCTCCAAGCTACAAGTAAGGGGAACAGATTATGCTATTTTAGGTGGTCTATCATTGTTCTCTCGGGCATTCTCCCCTAAAATTAGCAGTGCATCTTCCCTTCATGCTCACAGATCACAGAGTCATGGAAAGATTTAATTTGGAATGGACCTCTGAATAACTTCTGGTTCAAACTCCTACTCAGCTGGTCTAATTTCAAAGCTATATCAGACAAGCCCAGTCCTTGTCCAGTCAAGTTCAGAAAATATCCAAGGATGGAGATGACACAGCCTCTCTGGGCACCTCTTCCAATATTTGACCACCCTACCTGTAACTTATGACCATTGCTTCATGTCCTTTCACCATCTACCTCTTAAGGTCTGTCTCCATCTTCTCCACAGCCCTTTGATGTAGTGAGAGACTGTAATTGGATTCTCCTTAGTTTTGTCTTCTCCAGGATGAACAAATTCTGTTGTCTGTCTCCATAAATCAAACGCTCCAGCTCCCTAGCATCTTGGTGGGTTTCCCATTCACCAGTTTTAGTTTTATGTGGTTTATGGTTTTGATTTTTCACTGGGGAGCCCAAAGCTGGACATAGTACTGCAGCTGCTTACTCACAAGGGATGGAGACAAGAGAATCATCACACCTCTGCCTGTTAGTTACAGTCTTACTAGGTCATGTCCAGTACTTGTTTAGCCTTTGCCACAAGGGATCACTTCTCTTTTTTGTTAAAGCCTGTCTGTGTCTTTTTTCCGACACTCTAATTTCACATTTCTCCTTCTAAGAAGATGACATTAGACTGTGGACATAATTTTCTACTTTGTGTGATTAAATACCATCAACAGCTTTTTGCGGCTGCAAACTTTGCTCTTAGTTGAACAAAATTGAATAAAGCTCTCAGTTGAATAAAGACATCTAGATTCTTAACCCTTAACACTGAATAATGCAAAAGGCACCGTGCTGAAGTTGAGCTTCATGTCTCTGAGATGAATCAAAGGTGTTTGCTCCGGTTTAAAATATGGAAAGTTTAAAGAAGATGAAAGTCACAGGAAGGCTAGGTGGAAAAGAGGAGAACTACCAGACCATATATTTACTCATGTCAAGGCTGTGTCTCTAGAGCTGGGGATGCAGATCCAGGCTGAGATGTGATGGGTGGGAACAAAGGAGTTCTTCCCCTGAGGGAGGAAAAGGACGAGTCACATGTAACACTTGAATATTAATACTTTGCCTTAGGGTGTTTGAAGTGTGATTCATTCTCCTATCCCCTCCCTCTTTCTGCTTTTCTTTTTGCTTCTCCTTCACAAATCATTCAGCCTGTCTTAGGGGATTGAACCACAAATAAGTCTTCAGATAATGCATACAAATACAAAGGAAGAGGATGGATACACTAATTTAAATCACCTGCCACAGTATCCAACCAGACACTACATGTCCCTGAACATCAACCAAGGTATGACTGACACTTGCTCTTTGAAATTTCTGTACTATGGTAGACAATGACAATAGGAACAATCTCTCTTGGCCAGCTCAGCAAATAAGGAAAATATGTACTTACAGGTTTGATGTTATAGGTTTAATGCACTATTTGTGTTGTTTTGTCCAATAAAAACCAGTACCCATGAATGTAAAAATGCATAGGGTGGAACCACTGCAATTTCTTGCCCTAAATTTCTGTAGGAAAAGACAGGTGGCTTCAGGATCACACTCTGGAATGTAGGAAACAGCTTTAATGTGATTAGTTTCATTTATTGTTTATTTATTATCACAGGAAATGGCTATAGAGACAGGACAATCTGACTTCAATATTATAGGAAAAAAAACTTTTACATTTTGCCCTCTGGACCTCAATTTTTTAGAATCCGCTTACTATTCATACCCTTTAAAGTCAGAAAGAGTGAGGCAGCACTGAATTTAAGCCTGAATGCATAGATTGTGTCATTTCCCATCTTCAAGTGCCACACTCTGCTTGGGCTAAACTGTGTACTTCAAGAGGGCGTCCAGTCTCAGTTAAGTATTTCTTCAGCTGAAGGTCCATCATACTGCATTGCCATGACCATTTGGTGATGGAAACTCTCAAGAACTTTTGAATCCAGGGAAACCTCAGTGGATATTATGGACTCCAGAATTTTCCTGAACTGGGATTCAGTCTGGAGCTGGCACACAACCTGAGCACTGTCTGCCCTGAGAGCAGGAAGGATTTGTGCAAAGTGTAAGATGGTATGCAAAAGCTTCCTTATTCTGTTTGGACAGAGAAGAGTAATACAGTACTGCCAAAAGAAAACAGAAGCATCACCTACTTCTAAGCCAAAGGATCCCTGCAATGCTTCATAGTTTCATCATTTGTCAAAGACAAGGAATCTCCCACCTGTTCTGTTTAAACCATGTCCAGTGTTTCCTTTCAAACAAACCTCTTTAACAGAGGAACCACATCTTCTCAACTTGAATTTGGGTTGATCCTTAAAATATAATACAGACTGGGTGACGAACTCTTTTGAGAGCCACCAGATGGCTCTTCATGGAGGGGTGGAGGTTTGGCAGTGCTGCTGAACAGAGTGCCTGCCCTCATGTAAATTTTTGTTTTCTCCCAGGGCGCTCTATTTCCTTTGCTGAGTGGTGGCCAGTTGTTTGCGCTGTGCCTGGCCCTCACTATCGGAATGATAGTTTTAGGGAAGTGCTGAAATATATGGTGTTCCTTTATTCATATTAACACCTTGGGCACAACTGCATTGAAGAAAGGTGGCAGACTGACTGCAACAAGGACAGTTATAGCTCATCCTCCCCACATATTCTGTCCTTTTCTCTCCTCCTAATTGCCTGCGATGAACACTGTGCATCTTGGTGCAAATAAGGCTTTAAGAGAAGCATTTTTTTTAAGTCTAGACCTGTGCCCAGACCAAGGATATAGAAGTCAAGATGATGTATTTTGGAAAAAGTGGAAGGAATGGATTCTGTCGTCATCCATCTATTACTCATGTATTTGTAATTCAAATTAAATTATAAAATTATTTATTTGCTTTCATAAGTAATTTTGTTGCTTCCCTTCTCCTCTTGTTGTTTGAGTCTCTTTACTCTACTGGAACAGCAGTTCTTGTCTCCTTCCTTTGATAAATCTCTCAAGTTCGTAGACTAACCTTTCATGTTTGTAGAACACTGTCTTGAAGCAGATCATACTACTATGTTAAAAATGGACATGCTTCTATCACTCAGATTCATGAAGAAATGTCACTTTTTCTGTCTGTTTCACTCAGTCATCCCAGTTTACCTGAGATGTGCAAGAGAACTGAAGACTGTCATATTAATATTAGCTTTTATAATATGTGACATGACTGTACCTATACTTTCTGTCACTGAGCCTGGAAGTAGCCATTCTGAGCCATTGCTATCAAAAGCCAGTATCTAAATACTGTTGAAGAACCCTTCTCACTTTCTTCAGTGAAGTTTTTTCAACCTGAAGTATGCTGAGAATTGTAGGTTTTTTCAAAGGCTTATAAAACTTCCTTTAAGATGAGCATGATTTGTTCAAGATACTCCTTCCTAAGCATTTTTTTTTTTGCATTATTTTAGACTTTTATTAGGTTACCAAGTGGCTTGCAAAGGCGTTGTGATTAAACTGCATTTAAAATTTGGAAATCTCTTTATCCATCATTTTCTCATCTGCTAATATCCTCACAGTATGTGACACTGTAGGACCAGAGTTGCATGTGAGCACAGTATTGTAAAAAGTGAATTTGCAATATATGATGAAGCATGTATCACTTAGTAGCATCATCACAGCCTTTTTGTCTCATGAAGAGTATCTTTACAAATTGCAGGTCTCAGAGGTTCTAAGGCACCTGCTGGATATAATGAAAACTTGCAAGGACTAAAGGAGAAATTATGCTTGATGGGTGGCGCAAACAATAACAATGACAGTAAGTAGAGCTACAGTTCACACAGTCTGAAATCTATATGTCAGGCTTTATATCAGATTAAACAAGGGTGTTATATGCTACATCAGATTAAATAATGAGTTAAATAAAAAAAGAAAAAAGAATCCGTGTAGATGTGGCCCACAAAGTGCCATATACATTTCAGCTCTGCATAACTTTGACTTTCCAGGCCTATGGGTGTAGAGGCCTCTACTTTTCCTTTGGCTTTTTTATAAGGAACTGATGGTTTCTCTCTGTTCTAGGACCTGCATGTTCACTCTGACCTGTAAACTGGAGATGGGTTGGAGGTGACACCTGTTTCTACCTTTCAGAAACAGAGGCCACATGGCAGGAAAGTGAAGACTTTTGCTTCTCCCTGAATGCCATCCTTCTTATTCTGAAAAGAAAAAGCAAGTTGGTACGTTTCCAGTCATACAGGTATTTCTTTGCGTTGATATCAACTACTTAAAACTCCTCAGCAGTTAGTAAGTACCTCTTGATGTTACACAGTAACAGAGGTATTGTTCTCAAGGTCTGAGGCAATGCAGACCTGCAGAACACTTAACTGCAAATGTGTGATGATGACATTATTCAGCCAAACAGTGGACATGGGTGTCATGAATCCTGTGAAAGTTATAAACAGTGAGTCTTTCATTCAATAAATGTTTTTGAATAGTCAGAGAGATAGGAGTCTGAAAAGAGTTGTTGCACTGGTCTCATGTTTAGTAGAGATGCCAGACACAAAATGTTCTTGTTTGTGGGCCTGATAAGGAGTTCAGAGGTTTGTTGTCAAATTACCTCCTTTGGTTCTTTCTTGATCTTGGTGATAAATGTTTTGCATTTTTTATAGATTAGTGTATCTCAAATATCACAAAAACAATCTTATTGGATTGGAGTTGATGGTTGGTCTTGGACAGATGACACAAAGCTTTCTACAAAGAGAATGGACTGGTAAGTTTTCTGAACTTAAACAGCTGGTGATTTTAAATGTCTTCTTGCACATTATCTTTCCTGTGAACTGAAGGAGTAGGAAACCAAAATCCCATTAACGGCAAACCTTCAAGGCAGAATACAGCCACAGATAAATTTAGAGTTACATTACTCTTTTAGGTGTGGAGTCTCCTAAACAGAGAAAGAGTCTCAGAAAACTGGAAGTATGAGCAGGAGAAGGAATCAACAAATTAGTGCAACCAGTGACTGCTTTACTATTTAAACCCATTCACTTTATGAAATGTCCCACAACTCTCCAGGAAGCCACCAACACTTGTTTCAAGACAGCCTACCTCCTGCAAAGCCTGCCTACACCTGCCTCTTCTACTCAACCACAATTATTCCAAATTCACTTCTCTCTTGCATGAACATTCAAAAATCTTTATTACACAAAAATAATCAACAGTAGGTGGAGAATACCCATTTACTTTTTCTGTAAAATCTCATCAGCTTACCTGGTGTATTTCTCCTTTACCAACTGTGGGGAAAAAAAAGGAAATTCCCATTCTGTTCTTTGTGAAGTGATCACTGATGCCTCTTCAGGGTCTGGAGAACCTTATTTGAGTGAGGATTCTCCAGTGTCTCCTTGGAAACACGCTCATTTTGTCTTGCAAACTCTTGCACTTCCCAAGGTTAGCAGACAGCAGGAAGAATGACCTGGTTTCTGTCTGGGCAAACCACTGCCTTTCAGTTTCCAGACCCAAATTACCACTTCAGCAATGGTTGGAGTGACAAAACCACTGATGAGTAACTACTGCTATTTTCTGCTTTGATGATGCTCCGTATGTAGACTTTCCTATTTACCTCTTTGACCTGAAGGCAGGTGATTCTTCAGACTTGAATTATATGAGCTGTTATGTTTTTCAATATTTTATATAAACCTTAAAATTACTAAGAAAATTTTGCAGTTATGTATGATAGTCCAAAAGAACTTTGTGTTGTTGTTATTGTTGTTTTTTTATTTTTTGTGGGTTTTTTCTTTTAATTTGTACATGACAGTTGTTAAGAAATTGGTTTAGTTCTTTGGGTTTTTTTGTTGTTTTTGTTTGTTTGTTTATTTTCTAGGATTTCTTTGTTCCCTAAGCAGAACTGTGTGTACCAGTTTTATCTTAACTCAAGAGTTTATAGTGAGAATTGTTATAAGCAACATCCCTGGATCTGTGAGAAGGCAGCAGACCAGTTATCTAAAGAGACTATCAGCAGAAAAAGTACTGGAAGAGTATGCAGAAGATTTTGAGGTTCAGATTTTTCAAAGGGATAAAAAATAATGTTTAAAACAAATTCAGAGCAGAGTGCCAACTTTCTTCCTAGTGTATTCACACAAATACAAAAATGGAAAAGAGACAGAAAGTCTTTACAGATAAAAAGAACCAGCAGTAACAAATACCTAAAAATCAGAGATGAGATATTAGTCTCATTGTTGTAGTTCAGAAACTTCTACCTTAATGATGCCTTAAGCACTATCTACAGTCAAAGAAATAAAAAGTGTAAAGGCCTGCGGGACCACTTCTTGTCACTCTGATTGGAATTTCATGTATATCCATTTCTACCAAGGCTCTCCCTTTAGTTCATTTTACATTACTCAGATAACTAGTCTTCTCTCACTTCTATTTGTAAAGATATACTAACCTTCAGTAACTCTTAACTATTTCCAGCCCTCTCTTCAGCATACTCACTTTCAGTTATTCTATGTTCCTCTAAAACTCTAAGACAAGCTTTCCTCTCCTTTATTACTCAAAGACATGTGGCTCCCTTGTTCACTGCTCGGCAGTGAAGCACCACTCAGCATCTTAATCCTCTTCTTGACTGGGTAGAGTATATAAATTCTAGATATGTTCACAGTTTACTTCCAAATAATGGTGCTTTCCTTTGCTTGCAATACTACAATTTTCCAAGAATACCTAGTAGTCAGGGTTAAATGAGTTTTAATAAACAGTATGCTAATATCATAATCACCATTGAAGTCATGGAGGGAGAATGGGAATAATTATTGGATTTTTACAAGAACGTCATCTGAGGGCCATTAGTCTTCATCTAACATAGAATATGCCCATCCCTTTACCTAACGCATCTCATCATATGAAAGGATGGATATCTGGCATGAATGGTTGCACACTGATTGAATGTGGCATGAATAGCTGTGCTTATAGCTGGAATGCTGTAATGGTATTCAGAAAAGTGTTAATTGCTGAATGGGGAACTGAATTTTCCAATGTATTGGAAACCACATTTTTTTGGTATTATATATTAATTGTCTTTCGGAATGGATGATTTTCTAAATCTAAGTAACTGTAACTGGTGTGTCTTGCTCAGAATCCTGAGGGGAGGGAGAAGGGTAAAAAGCAAGCTCACAACCCTGGACCTCAGGAGAGCAGACTTTGGGCTCTTCAAGGATATGCTCAGAAAAGTCCCATGGGATAAGAGTCTTGGAAGGAAGAGGTGCCCAAGAAAGTTGGTTAATATTCAAGGATTACCTCCTTCAAGCTACAGAGCAGCCTGTCCCAATGAGTAGGAAGTCAGACAGGAATGCCAGGAAGGCCTACATGGACAAACAAGCTGATCTTCACAATACTCAGGCACAAACAGGAAGCATACACAGGGTGAAAGCAGGGACCCGTAGCCTGAAAAGAACACAGAGACTCTGTCTGAGCATGCAGAAATAAGGTTAGAAAAGCCAAAGCCCAAAAGCAATTGAATCTGGTGAGGCATGTCAAAGGTAACAAGGAAGGTTTCAACAAGTACATAGTGATGAAAGGAAGATAAGGAAAAATGTGGGCCCACTGCTGAATCTGACCAGGGACCTGGCGACATAGGATCTGGTAAAGGCTGAGGTACTGAATGCTGCCTTTGCCTCAGTCTTTACTAGCAACACCGATCTTCAAGGAATATGAGGTCCCAGGGACCAGGGAAAAGTCTGAAGCCAGAAAGAGGTGAAAGATCGGGTCAGGGAATACTTAAGCATGCTGGATATGTGTAAGTCCACAGGCCCTGATGGGATGCACCCATGAGTGCTGAAGGAGTTGGCAGACGTCATTGCAAGGCAACTCTCAATATTCTTTCATTGATCATGGCAACTGGGAAAAGTGCCCAAGGACTGTAAGAAAGTAAATGTCACTCCTGTCTTCAGTAAGGGCAGGAAGGAGGACTCAGGGATCTACAGGCCAGTCAGCCTCACCTCAGTCCCTAAGAAGGTGCTGGAACAACTAATTCCGGAAACCATTTCCAGGCACATGAAGGACAAGAAGGTGATTGGGAGTAGCCAGCATGGATTCACCAAGGGGAAGTCATGCTTGACCAACTTCATAACCTTTTATGATGAGATGATGGGCTTGGTAGACAGTGAGAGAACAGTGAATATTGTAGACCTAGACTTCAGTAAGTCTTTCAACACTTTCTACCTTAAGATCCTCATGGAGAAGCTGTTGATGTACAGGCTGGATGAGGAGACAGTGAGGCAGACTGAAACTGGCCAAACAAATGCACCCAGAGAGTAGTGATCAGTGGCATGAAGTCTACAGCTGGAGGCTGGTCACTAGCGGTGTACCCCAGGAGTCAACAGTGGATCTGACCTGATTCAACATATTCATTAATGACCAGGATGACAGTGCAGAGTTTGCTAGTGACACAAAAGTGGGAGGAGTGGCTAATATACCAGGTGATTGTACTACCATCCAGAGGGATCTCAACAGGCTGGAGAAATGGGCTGAGAGGAGCTTCATTCAGTAAGGAGACATGGAAAGTCATGCAGCTGCAGAGGAACAGCCCCATGCACCAGTAAATGCTGGTAGCTGACCATGTAGAAAAAAGCTTCACAGAAAAGGATCTGGAGTTCTAGTGGACACCAAATTAACCGCAAGCCAAAAGTATGCCCTTGTGACAAAGAAGGCAGAGAACTACTTAGTAAGATTCCCTGAGAAGAAGCTCTTGAAGGTGTTGGGGTCAAGGTGTTGGTCGCTTTTTAAGGACCACCTACTAAAAGCATAGGACTAGGCAATTCCAAAATGCCAAAAATCTAGTAGGCAAGGCAAAAAGCCAGGTTAGTTGAGCAGGGATCTTCTTCTTCTTGAAATATGGAGAAAAAATATATTATATGGTTAGTGGAAGCAAGGCCGGGCATCATGGAAGGGCTACTGAGATGATGCTCACCACTGTAGGGAGGAAATTCATGCTGCCAAAGCTCCATTAGAATTGAAGTACTGTGAAGGACTGGCCAGTACTGTGAAGGAAAATTAAAAAAGCCTTTTAAAAATATGTTTATGGCAAAAAGCAAGCTAGAAATAACATTGACCAATTAATTGATGAGCATTGTCACCTTATAAACAGGGACATAGACAAAACTGAGACATTAATGCTTTCTTCACCTCGGTCTTCAACACTAAAGATGGACTTGGGGGCCCCCATAAACTAAGACTAGAGAAACATGGCTGCAAGAATGATAAACTCACAATGAATCTGGAACTTACACTGGATTTGCTACTCCAGGTAGATCCCTACAAGTCGATGGGACCTGATGGGATTCATCCAAAGGTGCTTAAAGAGCTGGCTGATGTCATAGTGAGACCTCTCTCTGATTTTTCAGTGTTGTAGGAAATCTGGAGAGGTCTAAGAAGACTGGAAGCTGGCAAACATTGTCTCAATCGACAAGAAGGGCAACAAGGATGACCGTGGCAACTACACGTCTGTCAGGTTCTCTTCTGTTCCTGGCAAAATCATGGAGAAAATTGTTCTGGGAGTTATCAAAAAACATTTGAATGACAATGCAGTCATTGATCCCAGTCAGCACAGGTTCATGAGGGCAAAGTCCTACCTAACAAACTTAATTTATTTCTACGTAAGGGTACCCACCTAGTTGACCAAGGGAAACCTGTTGACGTGATCTTTTTGGATTTCAGTAAAGTCTTTGATACTGTCTCTCACAGTATCCTCCTGGACAGGATGTCCAGCATACACCTGGGTAAACACACAATGCAGTGGGTGAGCAAGTGGCAGATAGGCCAGGCTCAAAGGGTTCTAGTAAATTGGGTTATGTTGGGCTGGTGGCTGGGGTTCCACAGGGATCCATGTTACGGCCAGCATTCTTCAGTGTCTTCATAAATGACTTAGACTCATGAATTGAGGGAACACTAAGTAAGTTTGCTGATGACACAAAACTGGGGGGAGCTGTTGACACTCTCGAGGGCAGAGAGGACCTGCAGAGTGATCTGGACAAATTGGAAAATTAGGCAATCACCAACCACATGAAGTTCAACAAGGGCAAGTGCTGGATTTTGCGCCTGGGACACAGCAACCCTGGCTGTGCAGAGTGGTGACTGAGAGGCTGGAAAGCAGCTCTGCAGAGAGGGATCTGGTGGTTCTGGTGGACAGCAAGTTGAACATGAGACAACAGTGTGCCCTGGCAGCCAAGAGGGCCAGCTGTGTCTTGGGGTGCATCAAGCACAGCATTGCCAGCTGAGCAAAGGAGGTGATGCCCTGGTGAGACCACATCTGGAATATTGTGTCCAGTTCTGGGCCCCTCAGTTCAAGAAGGACAGGGAACTGCTGGAGAGAGTCCAGCGCAGGGCAACAAAGTTGATTAAGGGAGTGGAGCATCTCCCTAATGAGGAAAGGCTGAGGGAACCGGGTCTCTTTAGTTTGGAGGAGACTGAAGGGTGACCTCATTAATGTTTATAAATATGTAAAGGGTGAGTGTCACGAGGATGGAGCCAGGCTCTTCTCAGGGACAATCAATGATAAGACAAGGGACAATGAGTACAAACTGGAACACAGGAGGTTCCACTTAAATATGAGAAGAAACTTCTTCTCAGTGAGGCTGACAGAGCACTGGAACAGGTTGCCCAGGGAGGTTGAGGAGTCTCCTTCTCTGGAGACATTCAAAACCCACCTGGACACATTCTTGTGTAACCTCATCTAAGTGTTCCTGCTCTGGCAGGTGGATTGGACTAGATGATCTTCTGAGGTCCCTTCCAATCCCTAATATTCTGTGATTCTGTGATTGTCCCGCTCTGCTCTGCACTGGTGCAGCCTCACCTGGAGCACTGTGTGCAGTTCTGGGTGTCACAGTATAGAAAGGATATAAAGCTACTGGAGTGTCCAGAAGAGAGCTATGAAGTTGATGAATGGTTTGGAGGGGAAAGTGTATGAGGAGCGACTAAAGTCACTTGGTTTGTTCAGCCTGGAGAAGACTGAGGAGAGACCTCATCGTGGCTACAGCTTCCTCACAAGGGGAGGAAGAGGGGCAGGCGCTGATCTCTTCTCTTTAGTGACCAATGACAGAACACAAGGGAATGGCAGGAAGATGTGCCAGGGGAGGTGTAGGTTGGACATCAGGAGAAGGTTCTTCACCCAAAAGGTGGTGGAGCACTGGAACAGGCTCCCCAGGGAGGTGTCACGGCCCCAAGCCTGACAGCGTTCAAGAAGAGACTGGACAACGCCCTCAGACACATGGTGTGAACTGTGGGTCTGTCATATGCAGGGACAGGAGTTGGACTTGTGGCCCCTTCCACATCAGGACATTCTATGCCTCTATGATTTTAAGGCTTGTGGTATCCTGGGCTAGATCAGGAGGAGTGCTGCCAGCAGGTTAAGGGAGGTGGTCCTTCCCCTCTGCTCAGCACTGGTGAGGTCACACCTGTAGTGCTGCATCCAGTGCTGGGATCCCCAGTACAAGGAAGATACAGACATACTGGAGAGTGTCCAACGAAGGGACTGAAGCACCTCTCCTATGAGGAAAGGCAGAGAGAGCTGGGATGGTTTATCTTGGAGAAGATACCATTTGGAGGGGAACATGTTAATGTATATAAATACCTGAAGGGAAGGTACAAAGAGGATGGAACCAGGCTCTTTTCAGTGGTGCCCAGTGACAGGACCAAAGGTAATGGGTGCAATCTGAAACAGAGGAGGTTCCCTCTGAACATCAGGAAATGCTTTTTACTGTGACAATGACCAAACACTGGCACTAGTTGCCCAGAGAGGTTGTGAAGTCTGCCTCCACGGAGATATTCAAAAGCCATATGGACATAATCCTGGACAAATGGCTCTAGGTGGTCCTGCTTGAGCAAGGGGTTGGAACAGATGACCTCCAGAGGTCATGCAATCACAGAATGGTTGGGTTGGAAGGGACATTTAAATATTATTTAGAACAGCTCCCCTGGGCAGGGACATCTTTCACCAGGTCAGGTTGCTCAAAGCCCACCCAACCTGACCATGAACACTTCCAAGGAGGTGGCAACCACAACTTCTTTGGGCAATCTATTCCAGTATCTCACCACCCCCATCATAAAAAAAAAATTCTTTCTTATGTCTAATTTAAATCTACCTTCTTTTAGTTTAAAACCTTTCCTCTTGTCCTGCCACTACAGGCCTTTGTAAAAAAGTCTTTCTCCATCTTTCTTATAAGTTTTCTTTATATACTGAAAGGCCACAACAAGGTCTTCCCAGAGCCTTCTCTTCTCCAGGCTGAACAACCCCAACTCTCTCAGCCTTTCTTCATAATGCAGATTTTAAAAAATGCATAGGACTTTTGCCATCATAACATAGGCACACTTATGTTAATTATTTTTTTACTTTCCCTTACAAAATACTGTTTTCCAGCTACACATTTCTTATTTAAAATGTAGAGCACAATTTGTGCTATGACAAGCCTTCAACTTAATTTGAGATCATAAATAGCAGCAAATGTGACTCAAGCATGGTCATTTGATTGTCTATCTCCAGGAAATTTTTTTACCCTCAAAGTTCACCTGTGCATCTTGTGCATTTAAGTGTGTTCCAACTGAGTGATCCAATTCCACATGTCACTACAGTCTGTTTGGTTTTTTTCAGGTGCCCACTCTAAGTAGCTATGTTGTTCTGGGGAAAAAAAAAAAAAAAAAAAAAACAACAAACAAAAAAAACCAATAATTATAAGGCATGAAAGAGGAATAAAACACAGGAAACACTGAACGGGAAGGAAATACTGCCTTTGCTGCTGATGGCTTAATCAGACTTACGTGGTCTTTCTCTACCAAAGAACATTTCACAGCTCTTCATATTTTTGTTTCAAATCAGAACAAAAGGGCAACCCTTCTAAAGAAGGAGTGAGCATTGGCGAGGAGCAGGGAATGCTCCAGAATGGTGAGGAGCAGGGAGAGTAGGTAAGTTTTCTGTGATTGCAAACCACTGACTCTGAATTTCTGAAACAGAAATAGAAATATGCTCCTCTGGAAACATTTAGACAAGCTCTGCATTTTAGTTTTCAAACATAAAACCACAAGTTTCTTTTTGCTAAATTCACAGGACAGGAAACTTAATTTAGCAAAAGGAGAAATCCCGACATGACCTCTTACCAGAGAACTGGAGGATGAGTAACATTTCCTTTTACATTTCTTTTTTTTTAGCATTAAAACTAGTTCTTTCTTCCAAGAGGATTAGGAACAAGATGGTGGTGGAAAAAAAAAATCAAATATTAGAGAGAAGGCAAAAGATTAGACTAATTAAGCTTGAATGCATAGGTTTAAATGCAGGTTCCCAAAATCCTTACTCTTTCTGTAGTGCACGGGGGAAAAAAAGAAAAAAAACTAACCTCTTAACAATATCTCATGGCTTTGACTTTGATTTTAGGTCTAGGACATGAACACTTATTATAAACAAAACCGAAAATCTCAGAAAAACATAAATATTTCACTCAAAGCACCCAATGTGCAGCTGCATTTACAGTGATAAATTCAGTAAATCATCGTGCTTCTCTACTTGTTTCCTTGTTCTCTCAACAGTCCTTAGCAGAACCAGTTTAGCAGCATTTTCCATATATCCTGTGGCTGTGCAACCTGAAAAATGACAATATGTTTTCCAAGGCTGGCTGTTTAAAGACAGCAGCTTCCATCTCCACATAAAACCAGAGATACATGTACTTTCTCTGCTAATTATAAGTACTGGGATCTTGCAGCTAGAACATTTTTTCCCACTTGGATTTGTTAAAGTTTTTATGACACAGGTGGTTTACTGACTCTATGCCACCAAGGGCATATGAAGGGACCATGACAATGAAGACTGGGGAGCCCCGGAGTCAAAGATGAGTCCTCATGGAGGTATGATCAATGCTCATTTTATTACAATTCTGATTCTATTATGTAGGGTTAGTCCAGGGTTTATGCAGTATATGACACAACATAATTAGTTACAAAGTAATGTTCACGTGTTACAGCAATAGCACATCTTTGTTCTACAAAATAGCACGTCTTTGTTATACAAGACAGCATACCTTTGTTCTATAACCTCTTTTCTTGTTTTACTTCTTAATAAGTTTCTTTCTATTGATTATCCAAGGACAAATCCTTGCTGTTCGACACGTACGCTGGGTTGTGCAAGTAGGACTGGAAAAGTACTGAGTGCCCTGTTCCTTCAAGCATATTCTCTACATGACAATGCAGAGAAAACTCATTAAAAAGTAAAGCTCTGACACTCCATTCAAGGTTGTATCTCTGAGCTTTGCTGAGAAATGAGCTACTTGTGCAGTTATATGTCAACAGGAAGCAAACAAAAGCAATGTAAGAAAAATAAGCGAGCAGAACAATTTGTCTTTAAAACACATAGGCACTGTGAAGCAAAATGTTCATAAGTTTGGTACATCTATAGAGATGAATTCTCATGTCGGGAACAGTAGGGAAATTATTTGCCAAGAAGCACTGGGAATGGCTTGTGATCTGAAGGCTTGTTTTATAACCATGTGGCATGGGTACAATGCTTATACTCTGATTTTAATAGACATTGAATTGAGCTAATTATAGACTCAAGATTTTTATATCACTGTGAACAACGTTACATAAAGAATACAGAACTGGCTGTGCTAATAAACCTTATGGCAACAACAGACAGCAACTAATTACTAAACTAATGATGGTTATCAAAAAAAATCCACCTTTTTTCTTTTTCAGTGTGCAGCAAACTCTAAAGATTTGCATTACAGGACTTGAAATGACTCAGTTAAAGGTATTATTGCATTCTGCCTTCCAGACTTTGTCAGTTTTAAATGCTTTCTGCAGCCAAATGACACCAGAGATTACATCACTCTTAAAGCAAATTAACATTGAAGTTGAGGTAATTTTGAAGGAGCAGACTTCACAGGTAGCTGTGCAAAATGCAATGGTTTGCATGACTCGCAAAGGTAAGTGGAAAGTATATTTCTCTAACCCATTGCTTACTGAAAATATTCCCTTGATTCTGCAGCACAGACTGGAGTACTGTAAGCTAACGAGTTCAATGGACCCTGGACAATCTGAAAAAGATATCTGAAGAGGACATTTCAAACGGAGTTGAAAAGAATTGCACGAAGAACGCACAGAGGGGTTTAGCCCTTAACACTAGATATGAGGAGAGCAGACTTCAGGCTGCTCAGAGAAGTATGATTCCATAGGAAGAAACTCTTGAAGGTGTTGGGATTCATCAGTGTTGGTCACTTTTTAAGTACCACCTACTAAGAGCACAGGACCAGGTCATTCCAAAATACTGAAAATCTAGCAGGTGAAGTAAAAAGTCAGCTAGGTTGAGCAGCGATCTTCTTCTGAAATACAGAGAAAAAAGAAATTATATGGTCACCAGAAGCATAGTCAGGCAACATGGGAAGACTACGGAGATGCTGTTTGCCATTGTAGGGAGGAAATTTGTGCTGCCAAAGGTCAATTAGAACTGAAGCTGCCCAATACTGTGAAAGCTTTTCAAAATACAGTAATGGCAAAAGGCAAAATAGAAATACCATTGGCCAATTAATTGATGAACATGGTCACCTTATAAACAGGGATATAGACAAAGCTGAGATGTTTAATATTTACTTCATCTCAGTCTTCAAACACCAAGGATGGACTTGGGGGCACCCATAACCCAAGGCTAGAGAACTATGGTTGCAAAAACAAGAAACTCACAATCAATCTGGCACTCTTAGGTGATCTGCTACTCCAGCTAGATCCCTACAAGTTGATGGGGCCTGATGGGATCCATCCACGGGTGCTCAAAGAGCTGCCTGATGTCATAGCGAGACCTCTCTCTGATTTTCAATGCTTTCAGGAATATGGAGAGGTCCAGGAAGACTGGAAGCTGGCAAATATTGTCCCAGTTTACGAGAAAGGCAACAAGGATGACTGTGGCAACTCCAGGCCTGTCAGCCCTCACCTCTGTACCTGGCTAAATTATGGAGAAGATTGTTCTGGGTGTTACTGAAAATCATTTGAATGACAACATAACCATTGGTCCCAGCCAGCACAGTTTCATGAGGGGAAATTCTTGCCTGACCAACTTAATTTCGTTCTCTGACAAGGTTATCCACCTAGTTGACCAGGCAAAGCCTGTTAATGAGATCTATTTGGATACCAGGTAACAGTATAAATTGGAAAATGACCTGTTGGAGAGCAGTGAGGGGGACCGGGAGGTACTGGTGAACAGCAGGATGACCATGAGACAGCACTGTGCCCTTGTGGCCAAGGGGGCAAATGACATCCTGGGGCAAGAACGAGGACCCGGGGACTATGGACCGGTCAGCCTCACCTCTGTCCCTGGAAAGGTGACAGAACAACTTATCCTTGGTGCCATCTCAAGGCATATCAAGGATAAGAGGATTGATAGGGGCAGTGAGCATGGCTTCATCAAGGGGAAGTCATGCTTGACCAACCTCATAGACTTTTATGAGGACATAACCAGGTGGACAGATGATGGTAAAGCAGTGGATGTGGTGTGTCTTGATTTTAGTGAAGCATTTGACACAGTCTCCCACAGCATCCTCACAGCTAAACTGAGGGACTGTGGTCTGGAGGATCGAGTAGTGAGGTGGACTGTGAACTGGACGAAGGAAAGAAGCCAGAGAGTCGTGGTCAATGGGGCAAAGTCTAGCTGGAGGCCTGTATCTAGTGGAGTCCCTCAGGGGTCGGTACTGGGGCCGCTACTATTCAATATATTCATCAACGACTTGGATGAGGGAATAGAGTGACCGTCAGCAAGTCTGAGGGAGCTGGGTCTCTTTAGTTTGGAGGAGACTGAGGGGTCACCTCATTAATGTTTATAAATATGTAAAGGGTGAGTGTCACGAGGATGGAGCCAGGCTCTTCTCAGGGACAATCAATGATAAGACATGGGGCAATGAGTACAAACTGGAACACAGGAGGTTCAACAAATATGAGAAGAAACAACTTCTCAGTGAGGCTGACAGAACACTGGAACAGGCTGCCCAGGGAGGCTGAGGAGTCTCCTTCTCTGGAGACATTCAAAACCCACCTGGACACATTCCTGTGTAACCTCATCTAGGTGTTCAAGCTCTGACGGGGGAATGGGACTAGATGATCTTCTGAGGTCGCTTCCAATCCCTAACATTCTGTGATTTTGTGATTCATAGACTGATGCCTCTCAGTCCTTTCCGCCACTGAGTTCAGGTGCCAAATCAGTTGTAAAAACAACATTCCTCCTACAATAACTCCTTGCACGGCTGAGGCAGAGGCGAGAGAGCAAGGCAGGTGCTCGAGGGGGGGAGTGGGGGGGTCTGTCGGTGGGAAAAGCGGGGATCCAACCAGGGACCCATTTTACCAATCCGCGGGTCCGGCGCCCTGGCCGCTCCGCCAGCGCGATCCCACGGCCGTGGAACGCACGGCACCCCCTATAGGCCACAGCGCTGCCTCCGCGCCCGCTAAGGACGCGAGCAGTTAGCTGACAGCAGCGGGAGGTCTTGGGCTCTGTCAGGCGAGGGGCGGGGAGGCGGGGGGGAGTGTTTGGGCGGGGGGCAGGTGGGGTTGTTCACCAAAACATATGCAGACGCGTCCTTACCTCGTAGATGTGGATGCACAGAGTTCCCTCTGTTCGCACGAGACAAGGGAATCGCGCCTGTACGCACAGAAGCAAGAGCGGACCGTTTCCCTCGGAGTGAACACCAAAGAGCCGTCTATACACTCGCAGACACGGGAACGTGCCTCAATGCAGTCACAGAGGCAGCAGCTTTTGCACAGATGCTCTGGTGATTCTGGCACTTTCCAGGCACACTCCTGAAAGTCGCGCACACTGCTGTTCACTCGCTAAACGACCTCTTGGGAAACACGTCTCCGGTCGATGGACCGCTCAGATTGCTTCTCGTGTAACTGTGAACTGTGTCAGCGCAGGGAATCCGTCTCTGTTGAGCAGATGTCAATCCTGCCTCGCTTTTGCTTTGTTGCCTCTACCAAGATGATTTCCCGTTTCTCTCTTCACTGGAGCACGCAGACACAGCCAACGCACAGCAAGTGTCAAGAGACACACTCCGTCTGCTGAGCTCAACGCTTGTGCAGATGCACATGTGCGACGAAATCAACACAACATGCTTGTGGAGGGAAAGGCATGTACTCACATATGTGTGGAGAGCCAGATAGATTGAGCAGGCACTAAATAAGACATTCAGTCACACTGTCTCCACACAAACAGGGACCGGTCTGCAGGTATCCTAGACCTTGGTTATCGAACCCACCCACCCACCACGCAAAACTCCCAAACAGTTACAGGAAAGGCACATGCTCTCCCCAGAAGCACACAAGTGTTTGCCCTCAGGTATAGATCAGGGACAAGCTTGTGAAGAGATGCCCTGCTGTTCTTTCGCGTTATGGCATGATATGATTCGTTTCTCTTGTAGATGAAATGTTAAGCGTCTTTCCTCAGGCGACTATGAAGCATTTGTAATAGGAGAGAAGTTCCACAGAGCAGCATTCAGTACTACCTACGACTGTCTTTGTTCCTTTACTAGCAGAGCTCCCTTGTATCTGTCCGCATGAGAAATGCAGCACTGTGCAGCACAAGGAACTTTTCCAACAAACAGCACAGCTCTGTACTCCATCTTAAGCATGAATGGAACTTACATCTAGGCACATGCCTGTGGACAGACAAACGTTTATAGGCACTAAGGCTTTCATGCACAGGTTCGTCCAATAACAGGCATGTATCTGCCCGTACCTTCCAAATGAGTCTTCTTGTGCATTCTCTCTAGAAGACACTAGATGGCAGCAAAGACCATGAAATAATTAACCTCAGTCTAACCCTATGTTTATGCAATTGTTTATTACTATAGATGCGTTGGATGTTAAAAATTCCCACAAATTGTAATAAATATGCAATAGTTGTGTGAATACAAGCATCACAAGAGCAATCAGTTTTTGGAGCACTTATGGAGCATGACAAACCCTGACAGAACCTGACAAAGCACGGCAGAGCCCAACAGGGCTTGACGGAGCCTGATAGACCTCAACAGGGCCCAACAAATCCCGACAGTGCCTGACAGCAAACAGTGGAGTCTGGCAGGACCTGACAGAGGCTATCGAAGCACGACAGCGCCCGAAAGAGTTCACCAAAGCATTACAGATCCCAGCAAGGCTGAACAAAGTTTGAAAGACCCCAACAGGACCAAACGGATTCTGATGGAGCCCGACCATACCCAACAGGGCTCCACAAAAGCCAACAGAGCCCTACTAAGCCTGAATAAGGGAAGAAAGCCTGATAAAGTCCAGCAAAGTTTGACAGAGACCGACAGGTTTTGGCAGAGCCTGACTAAGCCTCACAGTGCCTGACAAAGCTCAACAGGGCCCACAGAGCCATGCAAATCCTGATAGAGCACAACAGAGAACAACAGATTTCCACAAAGCTATAGCGAGCAAGTCAAATCCTGACAGAGTGTGACAGGGCCCGACTGAGTAGGACAGAGCCCAGTAAAGCTGGACAGAGTTTCACATTGCCAAACAAAGCCTGACAGAGTCCAGCAGAGAGCAGCAAAACCTGACAGAGCCAGAGGAGCCTGACAGAGCCCAGCAAAGCCAACAGGAATAGACAAAACCTGACACGGCCTGGGTGCACAGACTTGGGTGCTTGTGGAAAGGTTTCTGCCTGTTTTTCAGTGAGGAATGGTGTGTGTGTACATGGACAAACAAAAGGCGTAGCAACTAGGTTCCAACACTGAAGAAGGTAGAAGGTAAGATTTCCCATGCTCTCTCTTCCTCTCCCTATAACTACTAAACGTTGTAAGGAACCAATCTTTTGCTTATGTAACTGTGTACTAGTTGTGGTTGCAGTAACGTGGAGAGTTCAATCATCTGAGACATGAAGCTCCTCAGCAGCTCTGCTGAAACAGACTGCATTCTCTGTAAATATGCTAGATGGCAGCAAAGACTGTGAAATAACAAACCTCTGCCTAAACCTAGGTGTATGCAATTATTTCTTTCTATAAATGCGTTGTATGTTCAATATTCCCCCAAATTGTAATGAATATGCAATAATTGTGTGAATGCAAGCATCACAAGAGCATCCGGTTTTTGGAGCACTTATGGAGCATGACAAAGCCCAACAGAGCCCGCCAGGGACTGACAGAACCGCACAGAACCTGACATGACCTGACAGAGCATGAGAAAGTTTTACAGAACCTCAAAAAGGCTGGTTTTGTTGATCTCTGTTGTACTTCGTCAGCTCATTCCAGCTTTTTCAGGTTCTGTCAAGCTCTTTCTGGCTTTGAAGGTCTGTGTCAGTCTCTGTCGGGCCCTGTTGAGCACTGATGGGTTTTTTCAGGCTCTGTCAGGCCTTGTCAGGCTTTGTCGATCCCTGTCGGATTTGTTGGGCTCTGTCAGGCTTTCTCAGGCTCCATCTGGCTCTGTTAGGTTTTGTCGGTCTCTGTCACTCTCTGTCAGGCTTTGTTTGGCAATGTGGGACTCTGTTCCACTTTATTGGGTTCCATCCTGCTCTGTCGCACTTTGTGATCCTCTGTCAGGTCCTGCCAGGCTCTATTGCTCTCTATCAGGCACTTTCAGTATTTGTCGAACCATTTTGAGCTCTGTTGGGCTCTTTCAGGGCCTGTTTGGCTCTGTTGGGCCTTGTGAGACTGTATCAGGCTCTGTCATGCTTTCTCAGGTTCTCTGGGGCTCTGTCAAGCTTTGTCAAGGTCTGTTGGGCTCTGTCTGGCTCTGTCGGGCCCTGTTGAGCTTTCTCAGGTGCTTTTTGGCTTAGTCGGGTCCTGTCAGTACCTGTCAGTCTCTATCAGGCTTTGTCAGGCACTTTTGATCCCTGTGGTACTCTGTCAGGCTTTGTTGGGCTTTGTCAGGCTTTCTTGCCATTATTCAGGCTTTGTTGGGCTCTGTTGGACTTTCTTAGGGTCTATCGGGCTCTGTCAGGCCGTGTCTGGATTTCTAGGGCTCTGTCGGATTTTGTTGGGCACTGTTGGGTATTGTCGGGCTCTGTCAGGCTCCTTTGGGGCTGTTGGGGTCTTTCAAGCTTTGTTGGGCCTTGTCAGGCTCTGAAATGCTTTGCTGAGCTCTTTCAGGCTCTGTCGTGCTTTGACAGCCTCTGTCAGGCCCTGCCAGACTCCACTGTTTGCTGTCAGGCACTGTCAGGATTTGTCAGGTCCTATTGAGTACTGTCAGGCTCTGTCAGGGTTTGTCATGCTCCATAAGTGCTCCAAAAACTGGTTGCTCTTATGGTGCTTGTATTCACACAATTATTGCATATTCATTACACTTTGGGAAAATTTTTAACATCCAACGCATCTATAGTAATAAACAATTGCATAAACCTAAGGTTAAACTGACATTCGTTATTTCACGGTCTTTGCTGCCATCTAGCGTATTTTAGAAAGCATGCAGTCTGTTTCGGTGGGGCTTCTGAGGAGCTTCAAGTCTCATCTGATCGACCTAGTGTCAGGGTTAAGGGTTAGGGTTAGGGTTAGGGTTAGGGTTAGGTTTAGGGTTAGGGTTAGGGTTAGGGTTAGGGTTAGGGTTAGGTTACAGTCAGGGTTACGGTTAGTCTTAGGCGTAGGCCTAGGCCTAGGTTAGCGTTAGGGTCTCAGTCAGAGTCAGGGTTAGGTCAAGGTTAGGGTTAGGCTTAGGCTTAGGCTTAGGTTTAGGTTACGATCAGGGTTACGGTTATGCTTAGGCATAGGCCTAGGTGTAGGTAAGCATTAGGGTCACGGTCAGAGTCAGGTTTAGGTCAGGGTTAGAATTAGGGTTAGGGTTAGGATTAACCTTAGCGTTAGGTTTAGGTCACAGTTAGGGTTAGGGTTAGGCTTAGGTTACGGTCAGTGTTACGGTCAGGGTTACGGTTACACTTAGGCATAGCTTAGGCTTAGGGTTAGGGTCACGGTCAGAGTCATGGTTAGGTCAGGGTTAGGGTTAGGGTTAGGATTAGGCTTAGGGTTAGGGTTAGGTTACAGTTATGGTTAGGGGTAGGCTTAGGTTACGGTCAGTGTTACGGTTAGGCTTAGGCATAGGCTTAGGCTTAGGCTTAGGCTTAGGGTTAGGGTTAGGGTTAGGGTTAGGGTTAGGGTTAGGGTTAGGGTTAGGGTTAGGGTTAGGGTTAGGGTTAGGGTCACGGTCAGAGTCACTTTTAGGTCAGGTTTAGGGTTAGGGTTAGGGTCAGGGTTAGGATTAGGCTTAGGGTTAGGGCTAGGTTACGGTCAAGGATACGGTTATGCTTAGGAGTAGTCCTAGGCCTAGGTTAGCGTTAGGGTCATGGTCAGAGTGAGGGTTAGGTCAGGGTTAGGGTTAGGGTTAGGTTTAGGTTTAGGCCTAGGATTAGGCTTAGGTTTAGGGTGTAGGTTACAGTTAGGGTTAGAGTTAGGCTCAGGTTACGGTCAGGAGTACTGTTAGGTTTAGACGTAGGCCTAGCCCTAGGTTAGTGTTAGAGTCACGGTCAGAGTCAGAGTTAGGTCCGGGTCAGTGTTAGTGTTAGGGTTAGGGTTAGGGTTAGTGTTAGGGTTAGGGTTAGGGTTAGGGTTAGGGTTAGGGTTACGGTTAGGATTAGGGTTAGGGTTAGGGGTAGGGTACAGTTAGGCTTGGGTTAGGCTTAGGTTACGGTCACTGTTACAGTTAGACTTAGGCAGAGGCTTATCCTTAGGGTTAGGGTTAGCGTTAGGCTCACGTTCAGAGTCAGGTTTAGGTCAGTGTTAGGGTTAGGGTTAGGGCTAGGGTAAGGGTTAGGGTTAGGGTTAGGATTAGTCTTAGGGATAGGGTTAGGGTTAGGTTACAGTTAGGGTTAGGATTAGGCTTAGGTTACAGTCAGTGTTACGGATAGGCTTAGGCATAGGTCTAGGCCTAGGTTAGCGTTAGGATCCAGGTCAGAGTCAGGTTTGGGTCAGTGTTAGGGTTAGGGTTAGGGCTAGGGTAAGGGTTAGGGTTAGGGTTAGGATTAGTCTTAGGGATAGGGTTAGGGTTAGGTTACAGTTAGGGTTAGGATTAGGCTTAGGTTACGGTCAGTGTTACGGATAGGCTTAGGCATAGGTCTAGGCCTAGGTTAGCGTTAGGATCCCGGTCAGAGTCAGGGTTAGGTCAGCATTAGGGTTGGGGTTAGGGTTAGTTTATGGTTAGGGTCAAAGTTAGGGTTAGGTTAGGGTTAGGGTTAGGTTACAGTTAGACTTAGAGTTAGGCTTAGGTTACAGTCACTGTTACAGTTAGTGTTAGGCAGAGGCTTAGCCTTAGCCTTAGGGTTAGCGTTAGGCTCACGTTCAGAGTCAGATTTAGGTCAGTGTTAGGGTTAGGGTTAGGGTTAGGGTTAGGGTTAAGGTTAGGGTTAGGGTTAGGGTTAGGGTTAGGGTTAGGGTTAGGGTTAGGGTTAGGGTTAGGTTCAGGGATAGGGTTAGGTTCAGGGATAGGGTTGGATTGCAGTTAGAGTTAGGGTTAGGCTTAGGTTATGATCAGGCTTAGGCGTAGGCCTAGGTTAGGGTTAGCGTTGGGGTCACGGTCAGAGTCAGGGTTAGGTCCGGGTTAGGTTTATGTTTAGGGTTGGGGCTAGGGTTACAGTTAGGATTAGTCTTAGGGTTAGGGTTAGGTTACAGTTAGGGTTAGGGTTAGGTTACGGTCAGGGTTACGGTTGGGCTTAGGCATAGGCTTAGGTTTAGGTTTAGGGTTAGAGTTAAGTCAGAGTCAGAGTCAGGTTTAGGTCAGGGTTAGTGTTAGGGTTAGGGTTAGGGGTAGGGGTAGGGTTAGGGTTAGGGGTAGGGTTAGGGTTAGGGTTAGGGTTAGGGTTAGGATTAGGCTTAGGGTTAGGGTTAGGTTACAGTCAGGGTTACGGTTAGTCTTAGGCGTAGGCCTAGGCCTAGGTTAGCGTTAGGGTCTCAGTCAGAGTCAGGGTTAGGTCAAGGTTAGGGTTAGGCTTAGGCTTAGGCTTAGGTTTAGGTTACGATCAGGGTTACGGTTATGCTTAGGCATAGGCCTAGGTGTAGGTAAGCATTAGGGTCACGGTCAGAGTCAGGTTTAGGTCAGGGTTAGAATTAGGGTTAGGGTTAGGATTAACCTTAGCGTTAGGTTTAGGTCACAGTTAGGGTTAGGGTTAGGCTTAGGTTACGGTCAGTGTTACGGTCAGGGTTACGGTTACACTTAGGCATAGCTTAGGCTTAGGGTTAGGGTCACGGTCAGAGTCAGAGTTAGGTCAGGGTTAGGGTTAGGGTTAGGATTAGGCTTAGGGTTAGGGTTAGGTTACAGTTATGGTTAGGGGTAGGCTTAGGTTACGGTCAGTGTTACGGTTAGGCTTAGGCATAGGCTTAGGCTTAGGCTTAGGCTTAGGGTTAGGGTTAGGGTTAGGGTTAGGGTTAGGGTTAGGGTTAGGGTTAGGGTCACGGTCAGAGTCACTTTTAGGTCAGGTTTAGGGTTAGGGTTAGGGTCAGGGTTAGGATTAGGATTAGGCTTAGGGTTAGGGTTAGGTTACGGTCAAGGATACGGTTATGCTTAGGAGTAGTCCTAGGCCTAGGTTAGCGTTAGGGTCATGGTCAGAGTGAGGGTTAGGTCAGGGTTAGGGTTAGGGTTAGGTTTAGGTTTAGGCCTAGGATTAGACTTAGGTTTAGGGTGTAGGTTACAGTTAGGGTTAGAGTTAGGCTTAGGTTACGGTCAGGAGTACTGTTAGGTTTAGACGTAGGCCTAGCCCTAGGTTAGTGTTAGAGTCACGGTCAGAGTCAGAGTTAGGTCCGGGTCAGTGTTAGTGTTAGGGTTAGGGTTAGGGTTAGGATTAGGGTTAGGGTTAGGGGTAGGGTTAGGGTACAGTTAGGCTTGGGTTAGGCTTAGGTTACGGTCACTGTTATAGTTAGACTTAGGCAGAGGCTTATCCTTAGGGTTAGGGTTAGCGTTAGGCTCACGTTCAGAGTCAGGTTTAGGTCAGTATTAGGGTTAGGGTTAGGGGTAGAGTAAGGGTTAGGGTTAGGATTAGTCTTAGGGATAGGGTTAGGTTTAGGTTACAGTTAGGGTTAGGATTAGGCTTAGGTTACGGTCAGTGTTACGGATAGGCTTAGGCATAGGTCTAGGCCTAGGTTAGCGTTAGGATCCAGGTCAGAGTCAGGTTTGGGTCAGTGTTAGGGTTAGGGTTAGGGCTAGGGTAAGGGTTAGGGTTAGGGTTAGGATTAGTCTTAGGGATAGGGTTAGGGTTAGGTTACAGTTAGGGTTAGGATTAGGCTTAGGTTACGGTCAGTGTTACGGATAGGCTTAGGCATAGGTCTAGGCCTAGGTTAGCGTTAGGATCCCGGTCAGAGTCAGGGTTAGGTCAGCATTAGGGTTGGGGTTAGGGTTAGTTTATGGTTAGGGTCAAAGTTAGGGTTAGGTTAGGGTTAGGGTTAGGTTACAGTTAGACTTAGAGTTAGGCTTAGGTTACAGTCACTGTTACAGTTAGTGTTAGGCAGAGGCTTAGCCTTAGCCTTAGGGTTAGCGTTAGGCTCACGTTCAGAGTCAGATTTAGGTCAGTGTTAGGGTTAGGGTTAGGGTTAGGGTTAAGGTTAGGGTTAGGGTTAGGGTTAGGGTTAGGGTTAGGGTTAGGGTTAGGGTTAGGGTTAGGGTTAGGGTTAGGTTCAGGGATAGGGTTGGATTGCAGTTAGCGTTAGGGTTAGGCTTAGGTTATGATCAGGCTTAGGCGTAGGCCTAGGTTAGGGTTAGCGTTGGGGTCACGGTCAAAGTCAGGGTTAGGTCCGGGTTAGGTTTATGTTTAGGGTTGGGGCTAGGGTTACAGTTAGGATTAGTCTTAGGGTTAGGGTTAGGATACAGTTAGTGTTAGGGTTAGGGTTAGGTTACGGTCAGGGTTACGGTTGGGCTTAGGCATAGGCTTAGGTTTAGGTTTAGGGTTAGAGTTAAGTCAGAGTCAGAGTCAGGTTTAGGTCAGGGTTAGTGTTAGGGTTAGGGTTAGGGTTAGGGTTAGGGGTAGGGGTAGGGTTAGGGTTAGGGGTAGGGTTAGGGTTAGGGTTAGGGTTAGGATTAGGCTTAGGGTTAGGGTTATGTTACAGTTAGGGTTAGGGTTAGGCTTAGTTTACGGTCAGTGTAACGGTTAGGCTTAGGCATAGGCCTAGGCCGAGGTTAGCGTTAGGGTCCCGGTCAGAGTCAGGGTTAGGTCAGTGTTAGGGTTGGGGTTAGGGTTAGGGTTAGGGTTGGGGTTAGGGTAAGGATTAGGTTACGGTCAGGGTTACTGTTAGGCTTAGGCATAGGCCTAGGCCTAGGTTAGTGTTAGGGTAATGGCCAGAGTCAGTGTTAGGTCATGTTTAGCGTATGGGTTAGGGTTAAGGTTAGGGTTAGGGTTAGGGTTAGGGTTAGGGTTAGGGTTAGGGTTAGGGTTAGGGTTAGGGTTAGGGTTAGGGATAGAGTCAGGGTTAGGTTACAGTTAGGATTAGGGTTAGGTTTGGGTTACAGTCAGGGTTACGGTTATGCTTAGGCATAGACCTAGGTGTAGGTTAGCATTAGGGTCACGGTTAGAGTCAGCTTTAGGTCAGGCTTAGGGTTTGGGTTAGGATTAGGCTTAGTGTTAGGTTTAGGTCACAGTTAGGCTTAGGGTTATGGTCAGGGTTAGGGTCACGGTCAGAGTCACAGTCAGGGTTAGGTCAGGGTTAGGGTTAGGTTTAGGATTAGGGTTAGGGTTAGGATTAGGCTATAGGGTTAGGGTTAGGTTACAGTTAGGGTTAGGATTAGGCTTTGGTTACAGTCAGGTTTACGGTTAGGTTTAGGCGTAGACCTAGGCCTAGGTTAGCGTTAGGATCACGGTCAGAGTCAAGGTTAGGTCAGGGTAGGGTTAGAGTTAGGGTTAGGGTTAGGGTTACGGTTAGGGTTAGTGTTAGGGTTAGGGTTAGGATTAGGCTTAGGCTTACGCTTAGGTTACACTTAGGGTTAGGGTAAGGTTTAGTTTACAGTAAGGGTTACGGTTAGGGTTAGGGTTAGGGTTAGGGTTAGGGTTAGGGTTAGGGTTAGGGTTATGGCTATGCTTAGACCTAAGCTTAGGCTTAAACTTAGACTTAGGGTTACGGTTAGGGTTAGGGTTAGGATCACGGTCATAGTCAGGTTTAGGTCAGGGTTAGGGTTAGGGTTAGGGTTAGCGTTAGGATTAGGGTTAGGATTACTTTTAGGGTTAGGGTTAGGTTACTTTTAGGGTTGGGGTTAGGTTACAGTTAGGGTTAGGGTTAGGCTTAGTTTACGGTCAGGTTTACGGTTAGGCTTAGGTGTAGGCCTAGGCCTAGGTTAGCGTTAGGGTACCAATCAGTATCAAGGTTACGTCGGCGTTAGGGTAAGGGTTAGGGTTAGAGTTAGGATTAGGCTTAGGCTTACGTTTAGGATTAACCTTAGGGTTATGTTACAGTTAGGGTTAGGGTTGGGCTTAGTTTATGGTCAGGGTTACGGTTAGTCTTAGGCGTAGGTCTAGGCCTATTTTAGCGTTAAGGTCACAGTCAGAGTCAGGGTTAGGGCTAGGGTTAGGGTTAGGGTTAGGGTTAACGTTAGCGTTAGGAATAGGATTAGACTTAGGGAATGAATTGTGAATGTGAATCAGACTGCTCATGATGGAGCAGAGCTACTAAAAATACCCTTAGAAAGTGAATTCTTCCATCCCCTAAAGACTGCTCAATGATGGCATGACGTCAAAAGCAAACTCACCTGAAATCATCCTATCGCGTGAATGAAAAGTTACAACAGTCCTAGGCAAAAATGTGCTATTTACACAACTTGAACAAAAGCAGAGGTCGTGTATGTGCTTACACAGTGCACAGCACCCAGACAAGGAGCATGGTGCGGCAGCAGTATTTGTGCATAGCACAGGTGAGTTGTTAGTGTGGTATATGCTGGAGATGCATGGAACGCTGTGGAACGCAATTATACCAACTAATATACAGTGTGCATACATCCAGGTGCCTCCAGAGTGGTTGTCATTGAATTGGTGTAGGCATGTCTACAGTACCAGCAGGCAGCTGGAGGCCTGGCCTGGGGGCGAAGGTCCTTTCTCTGGCACGGTTAATAAAGATGCTGAAAACTTACTCTGCGTTACCATAGCATTAAATAGAAATATGTATTTACTTTACACATATATTAAATGTATATATACCTATTGAGGCACACGTACAACAGTTTTGTAAAGATCTTTCAAACAAATGTAGCTGCATTGTGTCCCAGTGCTGTTGTTATGCTGGCCCAATACATGTCACCTAGGGACATTAATTGTCTTCTTTTTGTCTCCAAAATGTCTAGTTTTCTGCCTTTTTGCTGTTTTGTTTTGTTTTGTTCTGTTTTGTTTTGTTTCGTTTTGTTTTGTTTTGTTTTCTTTCTGGGAAATCATCTCTATGGTTAGCATTGTTCTTCCAGTTTGAACCTGACAGTTTTCAGCAAGTCTTCCAGTATGGCTGAGTAGTTTATATTTACTCCAGATCATTGCAGTAGAATAAAGAAATAAATACACTTTGCCTTAATCTTTCCTCTTTGTCTGTTCAAAGTATTTGATTCGGCAGGTTGCATAAGGAGTTTGGCCTTAGCAGGTAAGACAGACAGGAGAAAATCATCCCACCTCAAACCTTTCCCTGGAAGAGAGCATTGTATAACATCTTTTAGTTACCAGGATTGTGTCAGCCCATTCTCAAAAGAGTTTAATCATTTAAGCTGAAAAAGCCAAAATGTTGTTTGTCTTACTTCCATGGTTGGTCTCAAAAGGACGAAACATTCAACTTCCTGACTTACCACCGTGGTAACTACATTGACTTTATCTTGAACTAACACCTCTACTAGAGGAAAAAGGCATGTTGTGTGCCTTTAATGAGAAAATTTGATGACCAACATGCCAAAGAGTTACAGGTCAGACTCCCCCCTGGTTTAATTCTGAGTTTAGTGATGCCCCTGGGATATAAGGATTAGCATGTGGTCTACAGATGGCTGAAGAGCAGAAGTTTATCTGGGAGAACAACTAAAACTTTTGGTATCATTTTAAGCCACCATAAAAACAACAAAAAATTGACATTTCTATGTGGAGGAAAATATGAAGAAAAATGAAAGTTGGCCTAATAGCAACATTTTGTTTTAAATCCAAATCTAAAACTGAATTTTATTCAGTGTGGAATATAGAAAAAAAAAAATACAGAAAAAATTTCTCTCTAAAATCTTGAAATGAGATGTTTCGTTGATGTCGGATATTCCCTCCATTCCTCTCCTCATTATTGCTTTGTGGTTTCAACACTGAACTAACGCAATGCGCTTAAAAGGAAATTATCTGATAACCACAAACCAAAGGAATCACGATCTGAGTTTTCTGTTGAAATACATTTTAGTGTCCAGTTGGTTTGAGGAGGAGATGTACATATTCATGTGTTGCCAGTTCAGGTTCGGCATGAGAATTATGTGTGGGCTGAAGGTCACAATTTATGAGAAAGTTGATAAGAATAACAGCTGTACTGTTTTTCATAGAAGATAAAACAATGGAAGGGACTAAGCATTAAAAATTGTTTATCAAAAGTTACAATGTGAGAATTTACAGTTGAAAAAACAATGTTTTTTTCCTTCCGTTCTACAGACATCTAAACGTTTCTTTTGACCTAATGTGGTGTGAAGGGTGAGGAGAGGCCGGAAAGGGTGTAATACGGGGTACGCCTTCAATTAGTCCATTTTGATTGCAGATCTGAAAGCATCTTCTCAAAATGGCAAGTGAGGTGGTTTACGCCGAGGTATCATGTAAGGAAAGAGTGCATTTTACTTCACGAACTTCAGACACAGGTAAAAAGTGGTCAGCTTAACATTACTTACTCTTCCTTTGCTCAGTGACACATTCTTAAAACTTTCATTCTTTCTTAAATTGAAGTACTCATAAGATGCTGAAGTCATGTTGAAAACATGTTTATAACTATTAACATCTACCCCTGCTTATTATATATCTATTTATTTGGCAAATTCATGTTTATTAATAGAAGCAAGACTGAATTCTAGAAAAAGTAAAGAACGACCTTTAGAATCACATTCTGGATTTCAGAAGTATGGCTGAAATGTGCTGTTTCTCAAACACATTAAGGATCAGACATTGAAGATATTAATATGGTTTATTGGAAACTCATTAGCATTTACAGTGCACTGATGACACTGAACAGACTTTTCTCTCCCACAGTGCTTTTACATTTTGTATTTTAATTTGATTCATTTCCTTAGACAACAGAAATCTTTTTAAATTATTAAATGATAGGTCTATTTATATTTTATTTCTCTTTATTTCTCTCTTTCTCTTTCTCTCTTACTCTTTCTTTTCTGAAGGTTCGATGTTGAGAAAAATACAAGTCAAGAATCAATGGAGGTTTCTATAATTTTCAAAATTGTTAGTCCTACAATTTGTGTATGACCTACTGATGTCCTTAACTATAAAACTGCATTACTTTAAAATTTATTTTCAATAAATAGAGAACAAAAGATAGCCATTAATGGATATTAGTAGGAAATAGTTCATGTATTGAGTTATATTCTTTAGATTCTGATTTAAAAATAGATCTTTGCTGGTTCTAAAACAATTAAGCATGGGAATTTTTTTTTTTAATTATATTATTCAGAGGTCACAGTGTGATAGAAAAATGTGTCCTGCATATGCGAGTAAAGCAACATTTCTTCCATAAAAATTAGTTTTGCAGATTCGCTCCTTGGGACACTATACTAAAACCATCTGTACACGTATGTTGTCTTTCACGTGCTAACTCAGATTGCTCCTTAGATTGTGTGATCAGTTCACCATAGAAAAATGCGTTGCCAGGACAGCCTTTGGTACCCCAGTGTAGAAGTATGCCATAAGTACTTATTGGAGATGCATGCACTTGCCTAGTGCAACCATCTCCACAAGAAGTTTCAAAATTTAAGACCATAAAGGTCTGTTCCACCTAATTTATTTTTTCCTCACCTGAGACTATCCTTTAAATTTCCAGTTATAATTTATAGTTTTAAATGTTTTCACACAGTTTTTAATACTCTTCAGTGAATTATTCTCAGAAATTGCTGCTCTAAGTTACCCTGAGAGCCCTCTAACCCTATAACATACCTCTGAAAGCTGCCAATATGAGCTCCTTGGAAAGACACTGCCTGAAAAATTTTCGTGGCAAATTATGAGACTAATTACTGAACCAAATTTCAGGTAAAATGTATTTTCTTGTGCTTTAGAGTATGATGGCATGGTTTTTACCCTGTCGTAATACTTTTTAAGCATCTTTTCAATAATACCAATATTCTTGTCACTTCTGTGAATCTTGCATCCTTTTTAGTCTCCTAATAAACGCTTTCCTTTAATAACATCCTAAAACAATTACTTCTACAGGCTGATTTTAATATCTTGCAGGAAGAAATACTTTAAATCAATCTTGAATTTGTTACCTATTGATATTGTCAGTGTGTCCTAGCCAGGTATAGTAAGAAAACATAGACCTATATTTTTGTGTGTGTGTCCTATATAAATTTCCATTATACGTACTTACAATTTCTATTTTACATTTCTACAAGTGTTCCATTGCTTTCATAGTTGAGAGCACAAGCACAGGAAATCATGGTTCTCATCTTCTGCCAAACACTGTGAACTCTTCTGACTCCTTGGTTGCTGCATGGGAAATGTGCTGCATTTAAATGCAACAGTGATTTGATCATGCTTGGTTTAGATTTGACGTTTTTCATAAGTCTAAGGCAGATCTCAGCAGCTGTGGCACCCTTAGGAAGCTTCATTTCTTGGCTTGGTATTTGCCATGCTATGGTGAGTTCAGAGCAGTTGAGTTAGCCGTGAACCACCTGCCTGAAAAAGCTCAAAGGAAGCAGCTGCTGTCTCACTCCATAAATATTTTACGTTAGATGATTGATGTAAGACTTGGGAAGGGCCAGTGGCTCCTGTGAAACAGGAACAACAGCTTAGGCCAGCAAGGAAAAGGGGTTCATAATGCCTTACCTCTGAGCATTTTTTGAGTTAAGACATCAAGGTTTGTGCTATTTTATCTGATTACACAGCTCTAAGTTTGGTCTGCTTCCCCATAGCCAATATGCCTGTCCCCTAGCTACTCCACACCCCGCTTCTCTCCTCCCTTCAGCCTCCCTCCTTGCCTGAACTGCTTCCTTCATTTTTTATATGTGGTGGATAGAGCAAATCATCCATGTTGCTGGACTTGTCATACATTTTTAACAGTTCAGGTTTGCATTTGCTCATCTTTCCCATGGAGAAAAATCTGTTTGGTTTCTCTGAAGAGAAATACTCATCTTAGTTCATACACTATCAGCAAACAAATTTTGTTAGCAATCAGGACACATAACCACGGGCGTAGTTATATGCGGTGCTTTATTTCAGCGCTGGGAAACCAGGGGTTCGCACCCAAAGCTGGCTTCAGCGGTCAGTTTAAGTTGCACAGTATTTATACAGTCCATTCACATACATATTCATATATTCATTAGGATCATTAGAATATGTAATAGTTACTCAACACTTATTGCAACATCGATTGCAACACCTTGAAACTACTTTGATCATGCGCAGTGTCCCCTGGTGATCTTTCAGGGGGTCTTCAGGATGAAGTAAGTAGTCTTCATCGCTTCTGTCCTTTTCACCTTTGGGTACTGCACATGCGCACTACTCTATAATTGCACAACTGCTGACTAGCTTAATTTCCAGAGATACTGTGTATATTTCTTTTCATTCTAGGCATATTTGGGCTAAGATAAATGCTAGGTTGATAAGATAAGAATATACTCAAATCCCTTATTAATTAAAACACGATATGCAAAGGATGAATCAGTTTTGCACCTGTTCCAGAAGAGAACATCTTGTAAAATTGATTCTGTTACTAACAATTTGATGTAAGTATCTCCTGGGAAATGAGGCAGAACATATAAAGCAGCCAACCTACAAGGTGGTATGTTGCAGTCGATACAAAAATACAGTTTCTTCCTTCCTTCCTTCCTTCCGCTCTCACACCTACCAAAAGCTGCTGGGGTCAGTCAGGCATGTCCTGCCGCTCTGCTTTCCCTCTCCCTCTTACAACATAGCTTTGTTCCAATAGGAACTGTATTCTTCTTTGTTGAAGGAGAAACAGTAAAAACCAGGCATGCTTCGTACCCATGGGAAAGATCTGAATTCACCAGGAAGAAAAAGTTAATTAAGAAGTACATAGAGAAAAAACAGTTTAGATAAAAAAGTTGCCTTTGATTAACTTCTGCTTAAAGATTGACAGAATGTATACTCGTGTGTATAAATATGAAATGATAATAAATAACAATAGAGTAGTTCAGTGTGTGATAACCTACAGAGTTTTTTTTTCTAATTTTCTAAAATGTAACAATAGAATAACATTTTTTGTCTTTAATTGCAAAACTGCACAGCAGGACAATTATTTGCATGAACTCTAGTAATTTCTTGCAACACAAATATTATCGAGAGGAGAGGAGAGGAGAGGAGAGGAGAGGAGAGGAGAGGAGAGGAGAGGAGAGGAGAGGAGAGGAGAGGAGAGGAGAGGAGAGGAGAGGAGAGGAGAGGAGAGGAGAGGAGAGGAGAAAGAAAAAAGAAGGGAAGGGAAGGGAAGGGAAGGGAAGGGAAGGGAAGGGAAGGGAAGGGAAGGGAAGGGAAGGGAAGGGAAAAAGGGAAGGGAAGGGAAGGGAAAAAGAAAAGAAAAGAGAAAAGAAAAGAAAAGAAAAGAAAAGAAAAGAAAAGAAAAGAAAAGAAAAGAAAAGAAAAGAAAAGAAAAGAAAAGAAAAGAAAAGAAAAGAAAAGAAAAGAAAAGAAAAGGAAAGAAAAGGAAAGAAAAGGAAAGAAAAGGAAAGAAAAGGAAAGGAAAGGAAAGGAAAGAAAAGGAAAGGAAAGAACAGGAAAGAAAAGAAAAGGAAAGGAAAGAAAAGAAAAGGAAAGAAAAGAAAAGGAAAGAAAAGGAAAGGAAAGAAAAGAAAAGAAAAGAAAAGAAAAGAAAAGAAAAGAAAAGAAAAGAAAAGAAAAGAAAAGAAAAGAAAAGAAAAGAAAAGAAAAGAAAAGAAAAGAAAAGAAAAGAAAAGAAAAGAAAAGAAAAGAAAAGAAAAGAAAAGAAAAGAAAAGAAAAGAAAAGAAAAGAAAAAAGAAAAGAAGAACCTCTCTTGCATGTCCTTGCTCTCCCCATCTTCTCAGTGAAGATCTGATGGTGGTATTGAGAATCACAAGTGCTGGCCTCGGGCAGGTTCTCTAGTTGAAGTACTTTTTGTCTCTACAGGTGATCTAACCACATTCGCTGAGGTGAATGTGAAACAGAGATCCGACAGACCTGATAGCACACCGGAGACTACACATACAGGTACTGCAACACTGTGGGACATTTCACATTTTCTCCTTCTATTTTATCTTCTTCATATGCCATCATAATTATGTATTTACATGTAGTAGAGGAGTTGCTTAGGGCTCAATGCCCAAAGAGGTTTTGATATGATCTAGGCAAATTAAAAGATCTTCAAAACCTTTCCCAGCTGGTGGTTTGCCCTGGGGGTGCCTCAAGGCTACTGGTGACAGTGTTTGCAAAGTTAACAGGTAGAGTCCCATGCTCACAGGTTTGCCTTAGGCTAAACTGTCCCTCAGTCTTTGAGGACTCAGTGTGGGTGTCCCTTGTCTCTGGGGCTCAGTCTAGCAAGACTTTGGCTTGTGTCTGTACTGCCAGTATGGATGGCACCTGGGAGCAAAGGGTGGTCCCTGGGCCTGGTGGTGTAGAGGAACTGACATCCATGCTCCTCAGTGCAAGCCATGCTAGAGCAAACCAGCTGCTTCTGCACAGCGTAGCCCCTGCCACTTATCTCCTCTGGGCCTCATAAGACTTGTTTGGTTGTGGCGTTCTGTTTCAGAAATACCTGAGTTTAAAAGGCTCCGTTGCACCACGCCAAAGTACTTTCTTTTTTGAATGCATGGCATGGAATACATTGCAATATGCTGCTGGGAATGTGTCATGGTTTAACCTGAGCTAGCAATATAACCACGATAGCTGCTCACTCACTCCCCCCCGCCCCAGTTCCCAACCCTGGTTTTGGGTAGATAATCAAAAGGCAAGGAAGAAACTCATGGATTGAGATAAACACAGTTTAATAAAATAACAAAATAACACTAACATATTAGTAGTAATAATAATATAAAATGGAAATAGAATATAAAATAAAAGATATTCAGTACAATTCCTCCCAGACTCCATCTGCACCGAACAGCCAGTCCCAGGCAGCAGGAGCTGATCCTGAGGAAAGAAGAGAGGAAAAGACAGAAATGCCCAGAGACCTCTGCAAAACGACAGGATGGCAAAAGGCCAAACTAATGAGAATCCTGAACAGAACTCACCCAAACAGGTCTCCATCACAACTCCAAATGAAGCTAGCCAGAAAATCCTCAAATATGAAGCATGACACTAATGGCATAGATTATTCTTGATCAGTCTGGATGTGAGTCAAGCTCTGCCCTATCCATGCCCCTCTTCCTCACTGCCTCACACCTCTGGGCAGAGCACTAAGAACATTCTTGGCTCTCAGACCAGAGCAATTAAAAACATTGACTCTGTACTAGAGTGTTATTTTCTGGTTCTCAAGTGCTAGCTATGAAAAAGAAAGGTTTCTAACTGCACAGAATGTAATGAAGGTTCTCATGTAGACCACAGGTATGTCCAGTGAGGATACTGCTAGAGAACTTTTCTTAGCAGGAGGAGTAAAATTGGCACTGTCTGTGCCTGCGTTGTTGGAAGGGAATGGTTCTCTGAAACACGACCAACTTTCTTCTGTGAAGCGACCAGTTAGTTCATCTCAGAAGGATCCCAGAAGTAAATGAATGTGTACCATACACAGGCAGTGTGGTTCACTGGAGGACCAGGATGTGGTAGCAGGACAAACTGCCATTCCGTGCCTCTAATGAGGAGATCACACAAAACACAGCAACTCCTCACCCATTCAGCAGCCAAACAGCACACTTTTCCAGGGTATCACTTTCAATCTTGGCTGTAGGTGATTTCAATCCATTTTCTCCTGCTCCCCACTTCTTCGGAGATGCTCAGAATACGATTAAAATTTATTTTGCAGTGGAGACACTCACAAACTCTTCTGTTCTTTTTAGAAACAATTTATGTGTATTAATTTCCAAATGCATTAGGGTGAATGAACAGGTCACCAATAGTATTTAAAGCACAGAAACTGATTTATTTTTAGAAAGTAATGGCCGGGGAGCAAAAATGAGATTTTGAACAGTTATTTGACAAGTTCAGATAACTTGCGTCTATCTGCAGTGAAAATTTTAAGATACATTAAATTATTTTCTCAAACTGTGCAGCCAGCGCTCAAAGTAAATTTTGTTTTGAAAAGTGAAATAATACATTGGATATAAGTTTGAACTCTTTTGTATGAAATAATAGTGAAGAAGTGAAAGAAAATTTGCACCCCTCCAACGCATAAGAACAATGAAGATTTTTATTAAAAAAATGTTAGATTCAGAAAGTGCTAGTGAGAACAAATGTTTCCATTTGGTGGTTTAATTAGGCCTTAACACAAGATAAAAGAAACTGAAAGCCTCAGATGGTGTTTCTGATTAAAAGTGGCAGTCGAGCAGACAACAGAGTGGGCAAGTAGAGATCTTGGTCCTGTTGTTGCAAAGGCAAAACCAATTTACTGGCCTCATTTAAATGCCCTCTGATTTTATGCCAGTGAAACCAGGACTGAAGTGCAGCATGAAAAGTATTGTTAGTAATGCAGTTTTCATGTATCGCCACAGGCACATCTATTTGTTGATTGCCTTTTGTACCCCACTCCTTACTTCCTCCGTTCTTTCTCTGATTCTGCATACACTGCCCATATTTCCAGGTTTTCAGAATTTTTTGTCAGGAATACCAAAATCCATGTATGATATATACAGATAAATACTATAGATGAGCTCTGTCCCTTCACATTCTTCCCTGAAACGTCTTTGAAATCAGAGAAGTCAGGTGTTTGTTCTAATTCTGGCTTAAATTTTTTAGATCTTTTAAAGATTTTTTAAGGTTTTTTTACTATACAGAGCAATCTGGGAAGCATCAAGTAATGGGGATCAAAACAACACAGGGATCCTGGACAGGATTATAGCTGGAACAGAAAACGATGAAGGCAGGGATTTCATGGCTAATTCAACATGTGTTTCTTTGTTGTGCTTAAAAAGGATGATAATCTGGAAAAAGAGTCTCTAGAATTTCAAATTACCTATAAAACAACTTTTTTTTTTTTTTTTTTTTTATAAATCCTGTATGTGAACTTCAGGATTTCCTTATGGGTCTTCAATTCTATAACCTCAGAAAAATAACCCATGATACAATGACCATTGCAAGCCATTCTCCAAGGGAAAAGCCAGGTATATTTCAGAATGAGAAGCACTGGCAGAGCTTTGCAGGAGTTGTAGGCAAACTCCATGGCCTGGTGTTGACACAGCCGTGTTGGCAATGCTGTGCGCTGCCACAGAGAGTGAGAGGTCACATTTTAGGTATCTTCTCAACAGCTATGATGATAAAAATGGGGACTGTCCAGGAAAAGGATTCTCCTGACCCTGAAAATGTGATTTCACATATAAACACACGCAAATACAGGTTTATATACATGTTAACCTATATACATATATAAAATTTTTGACTTAATAACTCAATTTCTAGGACTCATAGCTTTCCATTTTTCAGGAATCTGGGTTTTTTTGGTTAAGAAAATAATTTCCAAAGCAAGGTTTAGCTTCTACATGTACCTGAAAACAACAACAACAACAACAAAATCAAAACCACAAAAAAACCCCAAACACACACACGCACACACACAAACACCAACCAAAAAACACGAAAACCAACCAACCAACCAACCAACCAACCAACCAACCAACCAACCATAAATGTTTTCAGCTGCATCTGCAGCACACCAAGGACATCCTTATAAACTTACTCTTCACTTTCCACAGGTACCAGATCTATACCACAGAGTGTAACACATTTCTGCTGAAGGCCTAGCTAAAATGATTTTGCACACTCCTGTAACTCAGAACAAAATCTGATTTGCTGCTGCCTGTGGTGAGACCCCTCTTCCTTGTCCCTTTGGCAGTGACCTGCTTGGAGAACTCACCCTGGTGTTATATTGCTGTCATCTTGTACTTTACTGCAGTGATTCTGCTTGTCACTGTCATCCTCTTGGCAGTGAAATGTCACCATCTCTGAGGGAGATCCTGCTGTCTTGCTGATGTACAGGGTAAGCCATTTTTATCCATGTTTCTGTTTTCATACAGTATGTTTGCATTTATCAACGGAGGTGAAAGGAAAAGTCCCAAACCAAATGTTGAAGTGACCACACAGATTCACCCAGCCAGCAATTCACAGTCCCACTAGATAATGTCTAGCTCCCTGCCACCAATGCATGCTGCACTTAATGGAGCATGTTTGATACTGAGCAGCTTTGGCAAAATCACCTGCCAAAGCAAGTATTGGGCTCTGCTGATTTTACTGCAAGAAAATCCATCACTCAATTGGAAGTGTCTCCCAGCTGTGAAGTGAAATAACCCCACAAGCCTGCCATGATGAAACGAGCACATCGCTGGGTGCAGCTGGAGATGGTTCCCATAACCACTATCCAGGCCAAGATTGACAGTAACCTGTTAAAGCGACAGGAGACAAGCCAGCTGTGTTGTTCAGACTGGGATTTGAAGGAAAACAGGAGAACAGTTGCCTGGTTTGGACTAGGAATGGCAGTGAACAGCCTTCCAGAGAAAACCTTCCCAACCACACCTAGTGCTTCTTGTAGAGCACCAAAGCATGTTTAATTACTCCTCCAGATTCTTCTCCCTGGAAGACATCACTGGCCATACTGAAGACGTCATGTCCCATCCTGATCCAGAAATAGTACCTGTGTCACTGTGCAGTTCACTAGTTTTATGTGTAGCCCTCCACACATATGTGTACCACCCCTCCAACACAAGGCACAGAACGTCTTGCCATGGTCTTCATGGCATACAGGTGCTCTCTCTTTACTCATAGGACATTCACAGTAGGTTGAACTTCACTAAGATACACTACTTCTATTAGCTTTTTTCTTTTTCATTTGCAGGTAGCTCATCATGGGAAGGCTCTGCTTCGTCAACAAAAGAAGACATAATGCTTGTTTACTTTTACATTAGTTTTTCTGAAGAGACCTTTACGAAAGAAGACATGCCATCAGTCTGATCACTGTTCAGTTATTTTTGCTGGGGTCTCCATGAAACCTCTAACTTCTCTATATATGGACAAAACATGTATTATTACTTTTATTTTGAATCTGCTTAATCCTGTAATACCAGCAACCATCAAACAATATCAGTGCATGTAACAAGGAATAGGCTCAAGCTGCTACATCAAAAGCTGGGTTTGGATCTTGTCTAGACAACACAGATGATCAGGTGGACCAATTTGAGACATTGCTTTTAATTCACACCTGGCTTGTTTTTCCAATAATTTGCAATATAGGTAAGCTTTTCTATTTCAATATTTGCAAGTACAAGAATTTGTAGATAAAACAGAGAATGTGAAATTTCAACTTTTTATGAAGCCCAGATTTAGATGTGATTTTTCATCTCCTGACAGCCTTTAGTGGGACTTGTATTAAAGGGGTATTGAAGGTACAAGAAACTATGTTCATTTGGTAGAGAAGTCTCAGACTCATCCCTCTATAAGCTTGAATAAAATTATTGTGTTCTACTTGTCCAGAGAGTATCTCACAGAGATACAATATGCTCTTTCTTTCTTGGGTCAGTAATTAATTTTGTATTTGTTTTTGTTTTTGTTTCTTTCCAAAATGCTGTACCTTCAGCTAAATCAGAGTCCTCCACTAGAACTAACCCACTTCAAGTTCAAATGCATTTGTTATTACGTTGTTGTCTTTTTTTCATATTATTTTCATTTCTCATTAGTTATAACTCCTTGGGGGCAGGCTGATACCAGTGATATTCAGACCCTGAGCAGGAGGGCTCTGTGTAGCAATTATTTCTACAATTTTTGCCTGTATCTAAGCTTATCTGTATTTAAGTCATGCTGTTGCTGTTGATAATGTACCACATTTTTATAGTATATGCACCAGAAATCAATAAAGAGATTTAGTAAAGCTCTTGACATGCTGGTGTTTCTTCTTACATTAGTCAGACTAGAAGAAAAATAAAATTTGTACTTGTATCACTGTAACACCTCTGAACTGTTGTCATGAAGCAGGACGCTGGTCTGTTAAGTACAGTCTAAAGACAGAATCACTGCCCAACAGAACCCAGCATGAAAGGAATATTAGAACACAATGGCTACATTTTTCTAGAGATCAGCCTTTTGTTTGCCAGGTGCTCTGGGATAAATCCAGGTCATCAAACACCAGTGGATAAAGAAATCTTTAAAAACCAGACATAATAAAAGAAGAAGCATCAGATGGCATTTTGATCTGAAATGGATCTGCATGTTGTTGTCATTTACTAACCTGATCTGATCTTAGCTGGAAGATCCTTAAGATAGTTGTCTTTCACATCAGACTCTCAGATGACCCTTACAACCAGATGAAATTGCCAGTCCAAATTAATTAACTCCAGCTTTTTTTAGAATCAAGAAAAATTCCATAGTCTTTGGGAGCTAAAGTAATGTGGTTTTGCATATATAATTGTTCAGATATAGCAGGTTATTGAAAAAGAGCATGCAGCAGCAGCATTCATCAGTTCCTGGCACACAGGCCCTACCAAGTAGAAAGCCTTAATTTCAGAACCAGGAGCTGAACTGAAGGCACATCCACCCAGATGCTGCGTATGCAAATGCAGAAATGGGAGACACATTTCAGGACCAATTAGAAATCATCACTGATTGTAAGACTGGGACTCACTGCAGATAACCAGGTCCTCAGCTGCTGCAGGCAGATCTCCAGGAATTTTAATGGCAGGTCCAAGCATCTGAAAGGGAATCATTTGCATTGTGTAGACAACTGGGTAAGAAGCATGCATGTACTGTATGCTGACCAGTCACTCTGAAGGAGAGAAAAATCTTCTTATTAAAATAAGAAGTTGTTAACTAAAATCAAAGTGATTGGATTTTCTGTTTACTGAGAATTTTGGACATTGGCCTGTGGTTTTGGCAATGCACCATAGCATTTAAGACAAGTTTAACAAACTTCCATCTGAATTTAAAGCTCTGCAGGCAGATGGTATAATTGTGTTCACTGAATTTGGGGGAGTTTGTCAATGTTTTTTATCTATTTAGCATCTTTGAAATGGAAAGTATTTCCTGGCTGATGGCTCTTGGCAGACAGAAAGCTATGGATGGGCAGGTGTGCATCAGGCTCCTGTGGATTCCTGTTAAGCTCTAGCTACTTCTTGGCTTGTGGAGCCACACCAGCTGATCAGTTCTGTGCTTCATTCTCATCCTAACATTACTAAGGATATGGGCAAACAAAATGCCTCTCCACTTCCATCTGTTTCGTGCTCATCAAATGTAAAGGCAAAATACTCTTTGATACAGTTTGAGAGGAAAATGCCCTGTTACTGAATTGTTTAAACAAGGTTGCCTGATCACTGTTTGTATATATGACATTATACATATTACACATGACATCTAAAAAATCATATGTGACTGTAAATCTGGCACTAGGGAGTTGTCTTTTTCTCCTTTGTTTCTTGCCCCATTCCTTTTCTCTGGAGAGTTCCCGATTTTCTTACATTGCGTTCTCTCTCCCTCTGTCTTCAGGCACATCTCAGAGCTATGTGTGACACTCATTCCTGCTGTTCTGGCTTTTTTTTTTTTTTCCCTGGCTTTTCAGCCCCTGCTGAAGCACCATCCCTTTTATTTGTGGACACAGTAATGCATGTGTAAAGACCGAAGGAGATAGATAAAAGAATGAAGAAAAGCCATGGCTTTGGTAACTTGCACAGGCTAGAACAAACATTTTAGGACCTTGATGAACATAAATATAAGAATGTAAGAAGAATAAAGAAAATACTAAACTAGGAGAAGCTTCAAACCATTTTATTTGGAAATTCAACATACTCTTTTTAAAGGTTGCAGGGTGGGAATAGGAGGGATGGGAGCTCATATGGAGAAGGAGGTACTACCATTCATATTTTCAACCCTGTACAGCTTCTTCCCTAGGTAGTAAAATTCTGAGCTAGCAGAATACTCAGTATTCAAGCTTTACCTAGCAATTCTCACCACTGTATCAATTCCCGAGAGAAGCTGTTAACGAAGTCCACTTATGTGGAAAGCAAGAGAACTATATTCTGGCTAATACCTGGCATCAAGTCACCAGTGTGAGAAGCAGCTGATTTACGTGCCTCCACAGGCAGGTAGAGAGCTTTTTCTATTCAGATACTTTCCCCTCACCCCCACCCCAGCCCCCCCCCCCCCCCCCGCCAAGAGCAAAGCCATTTTTACCGGCAGGAGAACTTAAACGTGGGAAATCTGATCTCGGTTGTGTCCTGGCTTTTTGTGGGCAGAAGAGACAACTGTGCATCCCCACCCTTGGCTGCTTGGGCAGCAAGGGAGCCATGGTACATTCCAGCGAATATTCCAATGGAAATGCTTGGGAGACCAAGGATCTGGTTAGAAGCTGAGCCATGAACATGGAGGACTTACCCTAGCCCTCCCCTCGTCAGCATAAAGATAGAGCCCATAGAGCCAGAAATTAGTTCAAGACACAGGCTAAACATGAGACTGGACATTTAGCAAGTGGAAGGCAAGAGGGTGGATATATTAGATGGGCAACAGAAGAAAGTACAAGGTAAAGATAACACAAAGTAATTGGTGAGGTGTCAGAATGGGAGAAGAGGGACAATAGATCACTGGTAAAAAAGCAGAGCAAGAAGGTGGTAGTTAATCAACAAAGAAGGCAGCAAGACCTAGTTACCAGAGAAATGGTTCCAGTGAGGAAGGACAATGGAGGTTAACAAACACACATTTCCACTTTGTTCAATTCTCCCTTCATAATTCCATCCCCTTTTTCCACACAGGAAATTCCTTTCGTTTTTCCACTGCTTCCTGTCTGGGACCACATCAGTTACATGCTGGAAAAGCTGGGGGTCAGAAAGACCATGTAATCTCATAGTCTTATCTGGAAACACTAGAGTGGTCACCTTTCTGCAGCATAGACTGGCTGAAGCCCATGCTGTCTATTACACAGGCTATGCTGAGCATGCTGGTCTTCCACAAAGGAGGTTGCAGGGAGTCTATCACATTCCAGTTTGAAGCCATATTCTTCTGCAGATACTGCTGTTTACTTGTGTCTCCTTATTTTGGATTTCCATTAAAACTCTTCAGAATTTCTGTGTGTTTGATCCAGGCGTTTGGGAGTTTGTTTCTTTTCCTAAGAGTTGTGTAATTTCTTTTTATAGCCTGTTACAGAGCAAAAAGAAGAGGCACTTTCTTGGAAGCGAAGATACCAAGACCAGGCTGTGGCACCACAGTAAATCTGCCCTGAGGTCTTCTAGTGCCACATCAAAATATCTTATTTTGTGCTGTCTGAAACCTGTTACATATATTGAAGAATATCTAGCTTTTAATTAATACATTTTAGTCACCACTTAACGACTCATGCAGATAAAGTCTGCCATGTTTAAAAGCACGATATGCTGTTAATTAAGATAAGTCACTTGATTTTTAGCAGTTGCTTTTCCCAAAGCAGAGAGACAACTCCTTCCTGATGAGGAGAATTAGAAGGTAGTTCTCTGAAGGTGCTCACTTGTGTGCAGTGATGGACAGGGGTTCTAGTCACACTACAACAGATGTCTCCTGAGATGTTCACAGTTTGGGAAGCCAGTCATAGAATATCTATGAGCAATTCCCTTGAATTTGATAGGTCTGCTCATAAACGTAAAGGCAGAAGGATCAAATCTGGATGATATAGACAGGCTCTTTAAAAGAAATGTGATGACTGAAATGGTGGTGTGATGAAGGCTGCTACCTTAATTTTCCTCTAGAAAATAGCAAAAAAAACCTGGTTTTATTTCATGTCAATATAATAATGTGTGAAAGAATTGCTAAAAGTAAAGAACCATCCAGAAAACTTCACATGTCCTCCCAAACTGGGGTTATAAGTCAACATACTAAATTCTGTTAGATGAGCTTACAGCATGCAAAAACCTCATCCATGCTTCCAGGGATGCTGGCCCTTCTCCTGGCCAGGCATAGTAGCTGGAGACAGCAAAGCCGAGAGTAAGCTGAGTGCAGCTCCCTTGAACCGCGGGGGAGGGCACAGCCAGCTCTCGCCTCCCCCCACTTCCCATGGGGCCGGCCTCTAGCCCCGGGTGGGTGAGGACCGATGGAGCGGGCGGGAGGGAGCGCTGCCCCGGGGGTCTGCTTTTGCAAATGAATGGAAGGCGAAAGATTGTGATTTCCACTACCCTTAAACTGCGGGAATGCGTTTGGGCAGCCCGGAAGTGCTCAGCATCTCCCTCCACTCGGATTCCCCCCACCGCCCCGGCTGCTCCTCAAGTATCGGCGGGGCCGCGGTCCCTGCTGGCGAGCTGACCCGGACCATAGCGAGGGAAGCCCTGCTCGTCCTGGCCTGGCTGGCCCCGCTGCTGGCCCTCCCCGCTGCGGCACCAGGTAACCGGGCACCTGCCTGATGGGTTTCATTTGGGTAGAACCGCTTTCTCCAGGTGACTGTATCTGGTGGGGTCTCACAGTCTCCGGCCATGTCTTCATGTCCCTGTCTTCATCGGTTTGCTTGCAGGGGGTTACCTGATGTGGTCCATCTCCCACTCAGATGAGATATTGGTTGGAATAGCTCAATCATATTTTCTTTCTAAGATGAAATCTGAACAGGACGTTTTTCTTGTGTATGTACCATGTGCAGAAAGCTCTGAGCAAGGTCAGGCTGGACGAGGCTCTGAGCAACCTGATTTAATTAAAGTTGTTCTTGATCATTGCAGGAGGGTTGGACTAGATGACCTTTAAAGGTCCCTTCCAACCCAAACCATTTGGTGACACAAGTGCAGTGCGGAGACCAAAGGTGCTGTTGGGAAGCAGTGATGGAAAATTCAGCTGGTCTCATTACTGTATATGCCTGTGATCTCTAGAGATCAAAACAGTTCTTAGGGATCCACAGTTGAAGGTCTGTGGAGACAGTGGAGAGTGCTTCCAGAAAGTATTTAATGTCCTGTGAGTATACAGGAGATATTTAATTCTTTATCATAATTACTTAATTATTTATCATCATTATTGTCCTCAGATATCACAGCTTCTTACCTGGAGGACACAACCACAGAAGCTATGGGTGAGTTTCTTTTCCCCTTAACCAACTGCAGAAGGAATGGACATCAAGACCAGGAGTTCCCTAGGGAGCTGTGCAGAGGAATGCTGGCTCACATGACACATTAAGCAGTGTAAATGTCCTACCATAAAAATCAACCCTAAAATGGGGAAAACTGAAAACTAGAATGCTTTCTAGACTATTTCAGCCCCTGGGGCATATATTTCTCTGAGTTCAAATGCATACTATTGACAGAAACTTCAGAACTGATCCTTAACAGATGAAAAATGTTCTTCAAAAACTGGGATACAGCTCCCTCTCTGAACCCTGCTTGCTTTTCAACTGGACTACTCACATGTCCTCCATCACTCTCATACCATTTTTAATATATTTACCAATACTCATTTTGCACATGGATACTAGCACACACAAAGGCTGTATATCCTGATAAAAATCAGACACAAGTTCAGTAACAAAACAGGTGCTGGAACTTATTTCTCCCAGTTCCTACAGTGGAGGTCTAACCAGCATCCATCTGCTCTGTAAAGCTAATAGGAATTGAAACAAATATTAATTACTGAAGTCAGCAGATAAAACTCCAGAGAAGGAACCAGCCTGCTGAGGAAAACAAAAATAATACTGTGTAGTCACACAAAAATTCATAAAACACAGTTTTACTTTATTAAAAACTTATATGGAAGTTTTCCTGGTGAAATATTATAAATACATTATAGTTTGTATGTTAACTGTAGGAAGTGAAAAGTGATCTCCTTGTAAATTATATCAGTCTGAACCCCAAACAGAGCATGTGAAGCCATTTTTCTTTCAAATGTTTGCTTTAATGTTTTCACAGCACTATGTGAGCATTCATGAACAACTTATAAGCTGGCTGGGCAAGATAGACATCAATGCACAGAAACCTTGGTTCTGCAGCAACACCATTCTTTATGTCTAGACCTGTTCAAGGAGTTTCTTGACTTATTTTCCCCTCTAGATCTTGCACGGGCTTTGCTACCTTTTATTTGACATGGAAATTGGGTCCAGGTCTCAACTGCATCTCAATAGTGTAGTGGGCAGCTCTCTGTATTTCTTCTTAACATAGTCAAGTAACATCCTATACATGTGCTGAGTCTTGTTTTACATTGGTTTAGATTTTAAATTAGGTCACATTGGTATCCAGTATAGTTAAAAGTCTTTAAAAATGCCCAAGACAAGCAACAAAATATTCTAGAAATTTGATATGTAAGAGATTTGGTTATGTATGGTTTGATCCTGCTGTGGTCTTTGCAGGACTGATTCATATAATGTATACTGTTGCTTAGTATAGCTCAAGAGATTTGAGTAATGTAAATCACAACACTTCCCAGAAGAATGCTGTTACTAGAAATTAACTCTTTAGAAATATGTTCATTGGCAAAATTTCCATTTTTTCATGTCATCTCATTTAGTACTTGCCACACATGCGTCTGATAGATGTAATTAAGATAAATTTAGTAATTTTTTTTTCCTAAAATTTTTCAAACTGGGTTTGAGTCTTTGCTTTTCTTTGTTTCACCAGGTTTCACCCAATCTTTCACTGAGGAAGGAATAACAAAGATATTTTGTGAGTTTCCACCTAAATTACAACATTATTTTATTTCCTAGAAACATAGTATTCAGTGGAAGTGTGCTAATGTCTCTGTAATATCCCAGCATTATTGATATTAAAGGAAAAGCACAGATATTAAATGATGGATCTTCTTATTTCTCTGTCTAGCAAAAGAATATTAAAATCTTACACTTAGGAATAATGAACTTCCACTATCAAATTGAATTTTTGAGTAAAATACTTTTTTTTCCTAGTTTCCAACATGTATTATAGGTTTTTAATGAAAGCTAGTTTCCTTTATCCCAAATTTCCACTCTTCTGTAGAAGAAACAAGTACAGAAAAAAAGAAGTAAATCCACATCTGACCTGCCCTAATTCTTCTCTAAAAAAATGCAGTAGTTCAATTATGAACCCATACCATATCCATTAACAGCAATACACATTTCTCTGGTAATGCTGCTTCTATTTCTTTTTTTCTTAAAAAAAAAAAAAATCCATTACCCTCTGGTGGTTTGCTATAGGCAATTATATGACTTTTTCCTTTGGTTTAATCTCAGTGTACTTTGCATCTTCCATACTGTCATGAAAACTGTTCTTTTAGAGATGACGTTGTGTTTTTTATTAGAAATGAGCAATTTCAAATACTTTCTCTAAGTCTACACTGGAAATAAAAGGAGCTTCCTGTAGTTGTGGTTTTATCAATTATGTTCATTGTCATGACTGCATTAAAGAAGTTGTCAGGAAAAAGTAAAGCATAAGGAAATATAAGAAGAACTTTGCAAGCATTTACAATCTTTAGAACAATAGGCAGAAGTCTTTTTGTGAAGCCTGGGTCTTTTTCTTCCATACTTTGAGCCTTGACTAACACTGGCAAGTGCACAAGACTAGAAAGAAGGTGGCTAATTTGTCTGGTTTAATTAGCTTTCCCTACATATCACCTTTCAGGATGAAGACTCAGCTGGAAATGTAAACAGGTGAATTTGTGTCACCCTTCTTTTCTTCAAAACCCTAACCTCGGTATCTCTTATCTCTACCTGATCAATCATTAGAAGGCAGACAAACTGATTTTTTTTCAAAAAGTGTAAGCCTATTTTTCTTTTTGTCAGTGGTCTAAGGAGCAAATTAAAATTATTTTAAAGGGTATTAGTTCAGTTTTAAGGTGTGATACTAAAGAGTGAAGAGTATATGTATAATTGAGTCCAGTAATCCTAAAATAAGACATAATTTCTATTTTAATTTGGTTTCCACATAGCTCCACCAGGGTTTTGCACTCCTACCCTGAAGCCCCCCTGCTAACCGAGTCCAGAGCTCCCCCAACAGATTTATGTATACATTTCAGTATGTCCCGGGGCAGTTTAGAGTTTTTCTAATACTTTATGTTGCTGTGCTAACACTTTATTTGCACCCTGCAGCAGTTGTTTCCTTCTAGCTTTTGGTGTGGTTGCAGGTTAGTCTGAGATGGTGTGTTACACTGAAAAGCTTCCTTACTAGATGTTTTTTAAGCATCTTTAAGAAAAAGGTATTCTATATAAAAGAATAAAGTAATCAACAGTCAGTCCTGGCAATATGTATTTGTAGTGTTTTCTTTTTGTCTAGCTGAACTCACTCTTCACCCCAATGGAGATGAGCTCAGTGAATATCTTGCAACTTAAATATTTATTTTCTGTTATATATTGTATTTTGGTGTGCTGCACAAGACCCTTCTGTTTTCAGAAAGGGGCTACCTGTTAGCCATGATCTGTGATGCATTATTTAAAGCTCTTGATAAATTGTTGGAACATCAGCTGCAACTCTGACTTTCCTTTTTCCTTTTTTTTTTTTCCCGCATTTGGATGAGTTCTCTGGCCTGGGCTCACGACATAGTGTCTCTGATAATTCAAGTGTCACAACTGAAAGCTGGACGTTTTCTAGTACAGAAAAAGGACCCAAAGCTTATTTGAGAGGTAACAGCTTACGCAAACTGGCATTGCTGCTGTAATACCAGAGATGCAGCAGAGCATGTCATATTTTCCCAGTAGCCCAGATGTTATTACTTTGTTCTTTGGGCATGTAGCCACAGCAGCTGGCTAGATGTGCCCAAGGGTTTGTAGGTGTTGGAGAGCAGCTAGCGGATCATGGTTGACCTAAATGTACTCCCTTGTATTTCTTGCTGCAGATGAAGTAACCACCAGTGGAAGCAGAGGCAGGAGGAGTGAATACAGTAAGTTAGCTTTGTACTTTCTGCTGCTTTTAAGGTACGTAACTCTTGTTGCTGTGACATATATCTTTGCAATACCTGCATGAAAGGCTGTAACTCCATTGGGAGGTTGCAGTGGCCACAGAGGGACTAAGACCCAGGCCATTAAAGGTGTGTAGATTTTGCTTTGGGACCCCAAGCCATGTTTTCATACCAGAATACTGTGGGAAAGACAGCTTCAGCCCAAGTCATCAATTAATGTTCTTCAAATTCCTTTCTCTTTTCACCACCAGAGTCCTCTATGCTTAATTTTGAAGACCTTTTTCCCATTAATACTTCTTCTTTTAATAATACTGCCAGTATCCCTCCAGTCTTGACTTATACTCCCTTTGCCCTGCCAGCTGTGTCCTCTCTACCTCTCTTACTGTGATGTCCTCTGCCATTGGTTATCTTCTTTCTTTTCAACATTTGACTAAAAAAGAACCCAAGAAGGCACAGTATTCCACATGAAATAGGTCAGAGTTGCTATTAATCTTGGCAAATTGCCACACCAACAGAAACACCTCTGAATTCAGCTTTTCCGTGACCTTGATGCTTCAGCAGTTGCTCTTCTGCCTCACAGAATTAATGTTTATCTGTGTTTTGATGCAGTCTGTACAAATCTTGCTTTTCTGGCCCTTGACTATGTCTCTTGTCCTTGCTCTTGCATTTGTGCTTGGATAGCATAACCCCAAAACTTCTTTTGTGTCCAGGATCCCCCGAGGGGGAACCCAAAAAGTCCAAAGTTGATCAGCATGCTCTCAGCTCCTTTTGCACACTGTGGGAAGCAAGTGCCTCCTGGTGGGATGTTCACCTGGAGGAGACCACCTGGAGTGCAGTTTCCCTGCCTTGTCACGCAACATTTGTGCAGTTGGACAAAAGCACTGAGAAATCTGATGGGTTTAGCTCCCACCAGCAATATTACTTTTCAGTCTGCTCGGTAGCAAGCAGAATATTTAATACTCTTTGCTTGGTAGGATGGATTTCAAGTGAGGTTGGGATGATGGGCAGAGAGGTAGATGGATCAGGATCCTATCGTCTTCCTCTTCTATATTTGGCTTCAGCGGTTCTTCCGCGGAATGAAACTTGAACCTTGGTGCGCTTCTCAGAGGCTGAGGTTTCTTCTGAAGCCCTTTGAAAGCTTTGCCTTTTAAAATATGCCATTATTATTTTTAATAATTTGTTTGTTTGTTTGTTTTTTCTAATAGTTGAATACGACTCTGTCACAGAGGAAGACTACATGACTGGTATGTCCAGGGGGCTCTGTTTCTTCTACCCTCTGCCTACAAATGTCTTCAGTCAACAGCCTCCCAGTTACTTTCTCTCACACATGCCTTGGATGCATACAGTGTGTGATGGCCTGTAGAGAGAAGGAAAATTTTATGGTCATTGCCTAGATCTTGGCTTCTTAGCCTATTCCTTTGTGAAGTATAATGAGAAGCAGAAGGACTGAGGGTTTTTATTGTTTCTGGCCTTTTTAATCATTCTAAAAATATAAAAACAATTCATAATCTGGTCTGCTAGTTAAGTCAGAATATTTGTCAGAGGTCTCAGAGATGAGATAGTTATTTTTGGTATGCTATATTTTGGTGGAAATAGAAAAAAGCAAAATTATTATCATTTCCTTTCTCCAGCTCTAATTACACTACAGAAATGAAATAAATCAAGCAGAACTCCAAAACTCTGTTTAATAGTAGCCAAATATCCTTCTCATTTAGCATATTTTTCATTTTTGTCTGTTGTATTGCCAGTATTTTACTAATTTTTATTGTTGCAAATTCTTTAAGCCTGCAGCAGAAACAAGTTACGTATATAAAACATAAGCAAAGGGGAAAAGTATCTGTGGGCACTTATTTTAAGAAGGCAAAAATAGCACAGTCTGGTTACATGTGTGATAAGCGGCCAGCTTCGCATGAAAAACTCTTTTACCAGTTACTGATATTGCTGGGTGGGGAAATGCAGCTGGCTTGCTACTTCTGCTTCCTCTGCTTAGCGCAGCCAGCCCTACACTACCCTGCAGTAGCAATTCACAAAGGGTTTTGCTGAAAAGGGTGTGATTTTTCTTTTTGTGTAGGTGAGACCAGCATCATCTCCACTGAGCAATATGTGCAGAAGAGAACATGTAAGAAGTTTCCTCTTTTTTTTTATCTTTGCGTCTTTGTTATACTGTGTGAATTTTTTTTTTCAGGCACATTCCAGAGATCTGTAACTCTTGTCTGAGGAAAACATGGCAAGGATAGGTATTTTTGCTGTGATATTAAAAAATATTGCCTAATAAAATAGTCTTGTGGTTCATAATGAGGGTACCCAGATATTCTGGTAATATAAATAAAAAGCAGTTGTCCTAATATCACATATTAAGGCTTCCTGGGTGTGCTAGGATTCTGATCTAAATTCAGGACATGGAAAAACATTCATAAAGCATCAAAAATTAAGATGTGGGTTATCTCCACAGAATAAATGTACCTTGCAAGGGATGTGGCACAGCAATCCAAGAATTCCTGATTTTACCATTATAGGCTCCCATCGCTGCATCTTCCTTCTTCCCTGCAAATACAGTATAGTTGGAGAAGCATCAGGTCCTGTATGCCAGCAGCAGGTGGTCCATGCAGTGTGCCAATTGCCAACAGTGCTTGGCTTCTCAGCTTCTGGATCACTTTCTTTTGAATACTTCATCCAGTTTGGAAGCAGAAAAAACAACTGAATTATAAAGTGATTTGTTTTAAAGAACTGGCTTTACTGATTTGGGTTTTTTGCTTGTCTTTTGTTCTTTAACATCTCTTCCTTATGCCAGCAGTTGAGCACAGCATCAGTTTGAATGGAGGATCTGTGACTGGGGATCTACGTGAGTTCTCATTTCTGTTCTTTGGTTTTTTTTACTCCTCTACAGTAAAAATCCTGCTTTTCTTTTTATACAGATGTTACCTTACCTGTGTTCTTCAGGGTCTCAATCCATTTGGGAATCACAGATCTTCATGATTTAGGCAGAGTGCTCTGTTGTGTATTTTTTTTTTTTTTTTTTTTTAAAAGGTAACTTTCTCCCACCACTGGAAGTTTATGAAGTTGTATGTGCAAGAGGAAGGGCAGAAGTTCTTACATCGAGTTCATATCTGGGTCCTGGCTCATTAGTGACTGGGCTGAGTCTGACACATCTGATCAAACGTGTCTAGATCTGGAACCAGATCTAAATGTTAATTTCAAAATGGAGTGTAATTTGGATGGGAAGAAAAGCATAACGTGTCTTTGGGTAAATTAAAATTACCTAGGATTGCTTGTTGCATGGCTGTTGTTTTAGATAATAAACTCTTTTAATTGAGAAGGCAGCCTGGGCTCTTCCAGAGCATCCTATTTTTGCCCTTTCACTTCATTGTTTTCTTGTGACTGCCCTGACCTGTGCCAACCCTCTTGGGCATCACTGTGTCCTGCTTGGCAGATCAAGGCATGGGGCTGTATTGCTGCCTTCGTTGGGTGTGTGTAGGGGGTACTGTCCAGCAGCGTGACCCTTCTCATGTCTTGTTACAGAGGGATCCACATATGGTGAGGAAAATGCTGGAGGAAAAGATCAGCCTTGTAAGTGAACACTTTTTGTAGGCATCCAAAGCAAGATAACTACGCAATTTATCTGCACGTTTTTTAAAAGAACCTTTGTTATGAGATAGTAAGGCAGAGGGGATTAGCAGATACCTATAGTGTCTCTCAACCAATGGATCAGTTCCTTAGTGTCACATCATGCTGGGACAGTTGAGAGCTACCTCAGGACCTCATGATTTGATATCTAACTCTTCTCTTCCCATATAGAAAGACATGCACAGAGTGAAGAAACCTGGTTATCAGCTGGTGATTTCAGCTTCGTCACAGGAACATTTGGTTGTTAAAGTACAGAGTTTGTTTTGTAGGTTAGGAATCCTTTTGCAAAATTTGCTTTGAATCCTCTTTGTGTTATTCTTAGAATCTGGAATGCAATAAATCAACAATGTTTGCCCTGCCATGCTGTAGTGCCTTAATTTTATTCTTTAGTAAGAGGACCAAGAAATAGAGAACCCTGGCTGCTAGGCTGAGCTTGGAGGTCAAGTTCCCTGCAAGCAGTAAAAGATGCTCTATCCATATCCTTGCTAGGGGTGACAACAATATGCTATGGGCTGGAAATAAGCTTTCTGCTTATTCTTAAAGAGCAACAAAATCGACTATCCAAAGCCCTGAATTCAAAATAAAATAAACTAGCAAAACCAAAAATCACTTTTGAAAGCTCTGTGTAAAGCCTTCAGAAAACTACTTCATTTTTCAGTCTATGTCATCATTCTTTTCCTGGCTGGCTTGGCAAATTATAGATGAACGGGGATGGAAAGCTACAGCTCTGATTGATGCAGCACAATTGGCTGCCAAAACGGTGACCACTTCAGTTCCCCAGACACAGATTAAATGTACTGGAACCCTGAAGAGCATTGCCTGACTTGTTTTCTTCAGCACCCCGTCTGACTTCGTTTTCTAGTATGCCTTACTTTTCTTGCTACCAATTCTTACGTGCCATCCCAGGCTGAAAGCTCCATGAAGAGGAAGTGAATCATTGTTCTAGATGGCAAAAAGGACCAAAAGGGATTATGCACAGGAGAAAGCCTTTGGGGTTTTAGGCTGCAGGCTGCAAAAGCAGGTGTTTTGATCTGTAAGACAATTTCATCCTTTTCAGGAATAGCAGCAGAAGAGGAATGGGTAGGCAGATAGAGTATGGAAAATCTTAGGAAAAGTCTCTTGGATGGGGTTTGCCTCTGCTTTGAGCTGGTGATGACATTCCTCATTTAGGGCTGTGATGTCACTCAGCTGGTCCATATCTATCAGCAATAATGTACTTTTGCTATAAAGCAGGCTGTGTACAAGGGTAGATAGTACATTTGCCTACCCTGTTTGTGTGCTCTCACTTACTGACTGAACACAGATAGGTAGAAAATAAGGCAGAAAGGTAGAAAATAAGGATGGGGCAATTATGCAGTGATGCTACCTCAGCGATGCTACCTTGCTCTCAGGAATCTGTCAATTAGTGATTTTCCATATCAAGATTTGCATATTGGTGTGTACTAATCCTTCCAGGAATTTCAGGAATTTATCTAATTCTCTTGTGTGAATGTAAGTTTTGGCTTGTACAACATCATATAATCATGTGTTTGACCATTTAATTTAAGAATATGGAAAAAGTTCCTGCTCTTGTTATTTGGGCCCTGCCACCTGTTGAATTCCTATAAGCTAGAATTGTTAACCAGAAATGTTCCATACTGTCCCTGTAGGACAAGTGTGTTTACACCAGTATCCTCTAGCTGGCCACAGCTAGTTCAGAGCTGATCAATCTGTATGTGTGTGACTGTTGTTCATCATGTGCATCTCTGGGTTTTTCAATAAAGAATGAATGAATATCTGTTGGTTTATTGTCTAGCATTTCTTAACTTTTTACAACCTGCTTTTGTTTTTATGGTCCTAAACAATGTGGTATCGGTAGATTTTATACGCTTCCCTGTACCCATTTTTCAAGATAATTCACAAGTATGTAAAACACTACAGGCTCTAGCAAAGTTCCATTCAGGACACAGTCACCTTTGTCTATGGGAAAGTAAGCAATGTATCTCTCATCTTTAGTTCTTATTCTTAACTAGACAATACTACAGAATATGACCTTTAAAATTTATTTTTTCTTTTATTTATGACATTCCAAGGGATTTCCTCATAAACATTTTAAAACATGCAAAAATATTAGGTAAATCAGATCACCCATGCCTACATACAGCATTGCAGCACATTGAAGAGCTATGATTGCCCTTGTTAAAAGTCATGTTTCCTCTTCTCCCTACATCATATTAAAATCCCATCAACTAATACTTCAATTTGAGACTGTCGAGGGTTTTGATTGCAGGGTGACAATAAAACCCTGGCAGATGTAGTGTTAACCTCCTCTCCCCCCACCTTCCCCCTTCAGCCCCTCTGTCTCCCTGCTTCCCACTAAGGACAGATGATCAGGAGGGAAAGAAGGACAGAGAGAAGAGAGTTGGAAAAATGAAAAATGTCTTACTAATGCTACTAATAAGAATAGAGAAAATAATACAAAATATACAAAACCAATCTTGAAAGTCTGCAGAGCCAGCACCCAAAGTCCTGGAATGGACTCTGCAGCCAACCGGGGCTGGATTCAGTCTCTGACTAGGCCTCAGTTCACAGGGACAACTAAGAAGGTCCTCTCCTAATCTCAGCCATAAGCAAAAAGGAAAAGGAGGAGATCCTTGTGATCTCCCACTTTTATATGAAGTATTCACATGAATGGGATATTATACTTCATTGATCAGTTTCTTGGTCACCTGTTTCTCGTTGCCCCTCTCGCGAGAGCTGTATCCATTTGTTATCAATAAGTTTGCATTCCATTGCTAGGTTTACCAAAACATGTATCTGGTTCTCCAGGAAAATGCAGCTAAAATGAAAGCTTTAGCTGACAGGCAAATTCACTATAAGAGAAACTTGTTTTTTAACAAAACCAAGACAGAGACAGATCTTCTGTTTCATCCCTCATTAGGAACTTCCTTAACCTTCACAATATGGGCCAAGAGTTTCTTTGCCTTTTTTTGCCATGTTTGTGTCTCTTTTTGAATCATTCCCTTAAAAAAGCATCATCAGTTGGCCCTACATACTCTCAGGTAGGGTTCCTGACTCATAAGCTTTAATCATCAGGTAATTTCTATGCCATCATGGGGAAGGTTTTACTGAAATTTTTCTCCCTCCAGATTTTAATCGTGGTTTTGTAATATATTTGAGTAAGTATGCATTCTTTTCTACTTTGTTTGCTTGGAAATATTCTCAACTTTTTGCAGGATGGCTTATTACTCTTAAACTTCTCCTTTACTGTGGTGCTTAGCCTTCCAGACTTTATGAAGGAAAAAATTAGGAGAGAGCCTTTTTGAAACATTTTCCTTGAGCCTTTCCCTGACTGTTTTTCAACAATATGCATGATGCTTTTGAAGTATTTAATCAATCTAGTTGATGTCATTAATTTCCTTGTACCATCTCTATGCAGTTCTTCCTGAAAGTTAACTGCATTTTACTGCAGTCACATCAAAGACTTCTCAGAATGTGTATGTTTTCGTCACTGACATGACCTAAGATCTTTTATCTGAAGGCTGATGGCATTATTGACATTTGTTATTGTAATTGAAAATCTCGCTTTCTGTCAGATACCAAAAAATGATTTGGGACTCAGGTTCTTGTCTTATTTTGGCTAGTTTGATCTTTCTTTTTACTTGAAATCTGCTCCTACGATCTTCATTAATGAATTAGAAACATAAACAGATTTTCAAATAATTATTCACTGTACTAATCTGCTTCTCAGTGCCCCAAGGCTGAATTGCTAATTCTAAAGATTTTCCAGTCAATTTTTAAATAAATATAATTCTGTTAAGGCGCAGCTGCTGCTGCCCTCCACTGACTGAAACCTCTGCATACTTGAGTTCCGTTCTGTAGTTGCAAAGAAACTGAAAGCACTAGTTTCAGAGCAAGAACAGAAGTGAGGGTGGTTTTCAGAGACTGCCCTTAGCTCTTCTCCTTGTCTCTTGTCCAGCTGAATGTCTGAAACCATATCCTGAAAAGCGGTGTTTTTAGGTACAACAAACCCTTTTCCTTGTTGCTGACATGAGCTGACAAGTATAGTTAATAATAAATAATGTGTAATGCATAATACAGAATATAGAATCAGAAGATCATAGAATCATTTTGGTTGGAAGAGAGCCTCAGGATCATTGAGTCTAACCATAACCTAACTCCAGCACTAAGCCATGTCCCTAAGAACACCTTTTAAACCCCTCCAGGGATGCTGACTCCACCACTTCCCTGGACAACTTGTTCTAACACCTGACAATCCTTTCTGTGAAGAATTTTAACCTAATATCCTGTCTAAACCTCTTCTGGCAAAACCTGAGGCCATTTTCTCTTGTCCTGTCACTTGCTACTGGGGAGAAGAGACCAACACCCCCCATGTTACAATCTCTTTTCAGGGAGTTATAGACAGCAATGAGGTCTCCCCTCAGTCTCCTCTTCTCCAGGCTAAACAGCCCCAGTTCCCTCAGCTGTTCCTCATCAGACTTGTGCTCCAGGCCCCTCAACAGCTTCATCACCCTCCTCTGCACTCTCTCTGGTACCTCAATGTATTTCTTATGATGAGGGGCCCAAAACTGAACACAGTATTCAAGGTGGGGCCTCACCAGCGCTGAGTACAGTGGCACAATCACTTCTGTAGTCCTGCTGGCCACACTATTCCTGATACAAGCCAGGATGCTGTTGGCCTTTTTGCCACCCGGGCACACTGCTGGCTCATGTTCAGACAACTGTCAACCAAACCCCCGGATCTCTTTCTGCCAAGCAACTTTCTACCCGCTCTTCCCCAAGCCTGTAGTGCTGCCTGGGGTTGTTGTGCAGGGCCCAGCACTTGGCCTTGTTAAAGCTCATACAATTGGCCTCAGGCCAATGATCCAGCCAGTGCAGATCCCTCTGTATGGCTTTTCTACCCTCCAGCAGATCAACACTCCCACTCAATTTGGTGTCATCTGCAAACTTACTAAGGGTGCACTCAACCCCCTCATCCAGATCATTGATAAAGAGATTAAACAAAACTAGCCCCAATACTGAGCCCTGGGGAACACCGCTCATGACCAGCTGCAACTGGATTTGTCTCCGTTCACCACAACTCTTTGGGCCCAGCCATCCAGCCAGTTCTTTATCCATCACAGAGTACACCCACCCAGGCCCTGAGCTGCCACATTCTCCAGGAGAATGCTGCGGGATATGGTGGCAAAGGCCTTACTGAAATTTTTGCAGGTGACTCAGTTGAGGATGCTATTTCCTCTAGGTGTTACATAAGGCTTGTGATTAAGCATCTTTCCCCTGAGAATACTTTTCAGTGGAATTAATGCCACTATTTTCATTGAAAAAGTTTTTGAAAAGTTTTGCCTGCTGAAAAAGTTTTAGATTTTGAAGAACTTTGAATTTTTCGCTTGTCAAAAGCCATTGTCTGTGAAAAATGTCAACCGGCTTCCAATGTGGACTGGACATTTTAGTATTTATATTTAGAGTTTTTAATATGTTTTAATTGCACTAATTATATTACTTCCATAGTTTAAATACTATGTAATAATAATTGTGTTTATGTTCATTGCAGTTTATAGAATTATGGTATATGTCACAGCTGGAGCAAAGTGCAGCATAGAAATATGGGATATTACAGGTGATAATCAGAGAGAATCTATGAGGGGGGAAGAACAGAAGAACAAAGTATTTTTGGGATGGAGTTTAATCCATTTCCTAAAGATATGTGGTGGTGATGATGATGTGTGCAAAGTCAGGGTCCCAGGACTCCCTCCAGGCTTATGCTCCCATTTTTCATCCCTCTCAGTGTGACAGATGAGAGACATATCCCTTAATGCCCAGGTGGGAAGTGCTCAGTTGTTGCAGAGTAGCATCAGAACTAACACAAACCACAATGTCGAGTGTTTCATTCAGCTCACACAATGCAGGAGTACACAGTGTTCTGCTGCACAAAGTTTTGCTTTGTATTGAAGTGCACAGCCTGGGCTTTGACCACTGCACTCAGTTAAGGTCCCAGGATGGTTTTTCTTTGCCATATTCAATTCACTAATCCAAACGCTGACCGAACATTACTGTGGAGAAATGGGCTCTGGTCACTTCAGCTGGCTATGTGCATATCAGCTGGTTGTAGTTTTTGCTTTCTTCATGAGCTGCCATTCAGCTGCTGGATCATACCCACCAGTTAGTTACTGGGCCTTCAGTGAAGGGGAGCTGACTTTCATCATTGTGCTTGCAAGACTTCCTTAGGGAACCAAATGAACCTACGGAGAAAGACAAGAGACGTAAGAAAACATGGCTCTTCAAGAAACTATGCCTTTCTAATTTAATTTCAAGCAGAGCATGGCACCAGGTTATGCTGAAGCCTCTGCATTGAAATAGAAACTCGCCTGCTATTTCCCAGCTACAGGTCTAATCTTCACTTTCCCCATCTTTTACTGCCATCTACTGCCTACGGCTGGATAGAGTCATTGTTGGACCAACCTGTTTCTGCTTTATTCTGTTTATTTAAGAGCTACAAGTTTTGATAAAATAATTGTTTCCACTGGCCTTGGAAGGTTTGTTTTAAATCTTTTTGATTTCCCTGTTAGCTTTTCAGCACAGATATATCATATTGAGCTACTAGTGGGAAAAAAAAAAAAAAAGGGTATTTTAGCTCAAAAGGGAAGAGGGGGTGCAGCCAGTGTAGCAGCCTTTCTGCATTTGATGATTCTCCTTGCAGGATTCCTGCCTGACTTCGGAAATTCCTGGGAAGGAGTAAGGAAAAGGGCTAGCTTGTAGAGCAGTGGAATGGGATTTGCTTTAATAGGAACTGGCTCATTTTTTATTACCTCAGACAATGCTAAATATGTCATGTTTTCAGGGGAAGGTAAATTCCATCACCACCTTACAGCTTCTTGCAGTGGTGGGGCAGAGTGAAGGGGAGTGTACCTTATGTTCATGAGAAGGGCTGAGATTTTATAATCACGAACTATCAGAGGCTAGGGCAGGAGATCTGAATTGCTTCTGTCAGCAGGGTCCCTCATGAGAGACACAGCATTTCATATGGTGTGGAACAGCAGTGCACTGACAAGGGACCTGCAGAGAGGGCTTTTGGGATGGATTAACTGTAATGGCAAGCTCTGGACATATTTGGGGAGAAATCATGGCTAAAGAAAGGAGAAGACAACCCAGAAAAGTCAAGTATTGCACCTCAGGATTTTTAAAACAAAGAATTTTTTTTTTTTTTTTTTTTTTTTATTTTGAAGCGAGGTTTTTGCTTGGGAAAAACAAACAAACAAACAAAACCAAACAACAAACGACAACCCTCCCAAAGATTAATTTAAACAGGGCTTTATAAAATCGTCCAAAATGCATCTTAACAGTCAGTCTCAGAGCATTACAGTTTTGAGGCCTAACCTGCAGCCAGGACTGGCAAAATGGCTCCAGGAAGCACCCCAAAGTTCTCTCAGGTGAAGGAAAGCAACTGTCTCCTTGGACAACAGCATCCTGCAGTGTGCCTCTCAGTATATGTACTGTCAGGCAACAACATCATTTGGGTATCGGCTGATTTCATCACTTCAGGAAACTGGCTGCAGGTAATGTCCTAACTCTTTAGTTAGTATCTTGTAAATGATCAGATAGGCTTAAAGTCAGGCAGAAATCAGTCAGAAAAGGTCACAAAAATGCTTCGATTTTTGCTGTTGATAAATGGAAGCAAGACTAGATGGATTTTTATTATGCTTGGCCCTTGATGGATTTCTTCTCCTGTCTCACATGCAACCACCAGGTAAGCTCACCTGAATGCACTGGCACTCCTGGTGTCAGAACAAAACAGGAGAGCAGGCTTCAAATTCAGCCTCTTCCATGTTGGTGTGACACAACCTCCTAGAAAAGCAGCCTTGCTGTCTTGGGCTCTCAGTCCACTGGGAGCTGTTGTAAGGTTAACAACAATTAGTTCATGTTGTAACACGGACAGGAAGCATAACTGGAGTATATGCATTTCACAGGGTCCTATAAATGCATAGTGAAAAGGCACAGTACTAGATCACACCTTACACACTTCTTACTTGGCAGAGCAGGATTCCTCTCTGCAATCTATTCTTTGGAGATCTGGTTTGCTTTAATGCAACTTAAGCTTTAAATTAAATGTAATTTTTGCCACCTCCATGCAGTCTGACACTTACTATATGAACAAAGTATTGAACCACTTAGCTACCAGCATGTCTCCTTCCAGACAGAGAGTTGCCACCTGCCTGCAGATACCTGCCCTGTGGCCCAGAATAATTTTTCTTTATTCTAGTGCTTTCCTTCCTACTTATAAACCTTTTGCACTGGCTCAGACAATTGCCCTCTTCACTTGCCACTTTTAACTTTTAAAAAATCTTTAATGCCTTGCCATAAAACCTTGAATTGACTATGTTTGATATATTTCCCAACCCATTTTCCCTGTAGGCATGTGCAGTCATATGCTACATTACAGCTAGTGGGAGCTGGCCCAGAGAAAAGGGAGAAATCTTGTTCCAGAAGAGCAGGCCCCAGACTTAAGAACTGAATCACAGTGCTCAAGTCTATTTTGACACATACTGCCTCCACAAAACTTCCAGAGGACAAGAAAGAAAAAAGCTGATGGCATACTTGGGAGCAGAGAAGGAATTTATTAACTCTGCAGTCTTCATTCGCCACGAGAGGCAAAAGGACAATCCAGTGCCATAGGCAGATATCACAGCATTCTTCATCTTGGTATAGCATTTACATATAACACACTTTCTGCAAAGTGCATAGGTAGAGGATATTCCTGGTTAGAGACTCTCCTCTGAGTGTATTATTTTCATATTATTCTTAATCTTGGTATAGTACTTACATATAATTCACTTCTTACAAAGTGCATGGCTCGAGGATACTCCTCAGTAACACATTCCTCTGAGTGTGTTATTTACTCTGTGTCAGAGGTTAGTTTACATTCCTTTTACACCTTTCTACTCATACCGCCTTGATTCTTACTGCCCTTGTACTTCCCGTAGTGATATGAAGACCATCACTTTAGAAAATATTACAAAGGCAGTTAACGCTAATGACTTCACAAATAACTATGAAGTGAAAGGGAAAGGGAGTGCAGTGTGTTCTGCATCTCTCCGCTACTTTCTCACCTCAACCCTTCTCACTGCTGCACTGAGCTGAGCTGCTCACACTGAGCCTCTGCCTGGGGTTTGATCTGCAGCTCCGCACCTTAGAACGACCAAGGCTCCCTATAGATCTCCAGCGGCTACTCTCAGCTCACCCTTGTCTTGCTGACCAAGCAGAGGGGATGGTGAGGGGTTCTGCCATCTGAACTTTTGTTTTGCCGTGCAGACAAATGCACATTTGCCTGTGACCTAAGAAAGGATATGCTGGGTATAGTTCTCTCTGTATGTGGTCTCTGTTCAGTCAAATTTGTGATTGTGTAGTTTGTGATGTGTGTATGTGGCTGAGGAATGGTTTTATGAGTTGAAATTTAGGTACTGTGTGCTATATTTGTTTGCAACTGTAGCATAAATTACAACTTGCAAAGTCCTTTGCAAATGTAGACATCTTGTTCCTTTGCCTTCTCACTGAGCCAACAGCTGGCTGTCATCCAGTCTTTTTATAATGGTAAATAAACAAAGATCCGGAAGCAAGCTAGTGTGACCTCACTACACAATTCAGTGCTTGAGTGAGCTAATTCCTTATCTTGATAAGGTCCTTCCAGCTATACTTAATAATCCATCAGAATAACACTGCCTGTTGTGCATTCATTTTATGTCACCTTAACCCCTAAGACACCGCGAGAAGCCTTGGCTGGAGCAATGATACAAAGGAGTATCCAGAGAACAAGGATGGAGGGGGCTGACCCTAATTCTGTAGGATAACATGCAGACGGATGCTGAGGCTGGGCAGTGAGTTGATAGGGGCTCCTCAGCCACTGGGTGAGCTCAAGGACGGCTCTAGCAAGCACGTCTAAACTCTTTCCTCAGTTTCTTCATTAAAAGCCACATTCGCATCATAGTACAGTGTGCTGGTTTGACTGAAAATGGGTTAATTTTCCTCATGCAGTTAGAAACCTTTCTTTTTCATAGCTAGCATGCTCATTATTTGGAGTTAGTTTGAGAACAAGAAGATAACAACCCAGCACATAGTTAATGTTTTTAATTGCTCTGGTCTGAGAGCCAAGGACACTCTGACTGCTCTGCCCACAGGTGTGAGATAGCAAGGAAGGGGGGGAGAAATGGGGCAGAGCTTGACTGACATCCAGACTGATCAACGAGAGTATTCCATCCCATTAGTGTCATGCTCCAGATTTAAGAGTGGGGCCTTCTGGTTGACTCTTCCAATCTCTCTGGCTTCTTGGGCACTTGCTCTTGTGTGCGTTTTGGTTTTTTATTTTTCTTGTTGAAACTGGGAGAGGTTTTGGTGCAGGATGCTTTCGCCATTTTGCAGAGGCCTCTGGGCTTTTCTGCCTTTTTCCTCTCTTTTCTCTCTCTGGGATCAACTTTAGGAACAGGTGTGGCTTGCTGGGACTGGCTGCTCTGTTGTGGATAGCTTGTAAAGAATTTCCTTGAGTATCTTTTATTTCTATTTTATATATATATATATATATATTTACTGGTAGTATATTAGTATCTTGTTATTTTATTAAACTGTGTTTATCTCAATCCAAGTTTCTCCCTTCCCTTTTGATTCTCTCCCCTGTTGGGGGGGTGCAGGAGGGCGTGAGTGAGCAGCTCTCTTGCTAGTTTGGGTTAAACCATGACATACAGTAATATATTTAAAGCTAATCAGCTACCCAGTTTTTGACACACTCGGGTTCTGATCAAAACTTTGTAGATGTCAACCCATCAACAGAAATCTTTCCTTCACTGACTGCTGGTTATCTCCTTCATCTCTTAACAAAGAAATAATCATTTTTTAGCGGCAGCAGCTTTTTCTCAAGTTCAGGTCTTTCAACTCTGGCCTGGAATCAGGTTCTTCATATCTCAGAGATATCCAGATAATAAGAGTTATTTTGCTCATAAACTTTTCAGTGTTTTACAACATATAAATCCTGATGGAAATCATTGACAGTCCTTTTAAGTCCTGCCATCTGGAAGGATCCAAAATTGCCTGTAACAGTAAATCTCATGTACTTCAACCAAATTTGAAACACATCCTCTGTGTTGTAAAACACAGCAGCCCTAAGAGTAAATTTGATCCAACACTTCCGAGGATAGTGCCAGGCTATGGCCTATTTTGGGATGGAGCATTCTTCATTTGCCATGCTGAGGCAGATGTACTTTACGTAGACTATCTACATACTCATTTAATATACTCAAATGGATTCTTTGGCAATTTTGAAGTATTTTGTTAATTTTATTTTGCCTGGAATTATTGATTAATGTGATCTCAATTCACAGAATTCTGTCATTGTCCAATGGAATTTTTTTTTCCCAGGTTCAACATTATGTTTCTCAGAGTGGGCTGGGAGATGCTTGCAGGACAGCATGAAGGTCAAGGGAGGATGACTTCTGGAGCTTTTGTTACTTTCCTGACACAGTAACTTTGTTGTATTTTCCAAGATCACCTCCCACAGCTTTAATGGGAGAGAAATTCTTTACTTCCCTCTTATGCCATTACTCTAAAGTATTCTGGACACAGGTTGGTGGGGCAGCATTTTGCATTTGACTGATGTACCCTGCAGATATTTAATCTATAAACCATTTTGATTCCTTCTAGATTAAAGGATTTACAAGACTATCAATATTTTCCATTAAAGTTAGTGTAATTTCTTTTTTCTTTATAAAAGCCTTCCAAAAACAAACATCCCCACTTCCCCCCCCCCCAAAAAAAAAACCTCCCCGAAAACAAAACCAAAACAAAACCAAAAAACAACTTGCTGGATCTTCTAGAACTGCTTTCAGTCCAATATTAAAGGTGCTACTTGGGAAGTAGCTGTTGACAATATAAAATGCAACGTGAAAGTAATCAAGATCAAGCAATCCTCTGCATTTTAGAACACACTTAGGGCTCAGTTCCAAGACCATTTTTCCACTGACTCAGCAGAACAAGTACTACATTTCATAGGTTATGATTTTCTAACTTTTTAAACTTGCTTTTGTAAATAAATATTATAACTGCAGCTTTTCAATACGGAAGGTAAGTAGACAGTTTAAATAATATGCCTGTGGTAGGTGATTGTATTATCAATGTTATGAAAATATCAACATGGCACAAGCTACAGTGAAGATAAGGTCCCAATTACGCCAGGGTGTGTATAAGATCACACTGGAATACTAGATATAATTTGAAGAATTTATGGTTTAAAATAAAAGTAAAGGCCCAATAAATCTATTACTTGTCCAGCTAGACATGGGAGGATCAGAGTTTGCAATTTGAAGGAAATTCTGCAGCTTTAGATGTGACTCCTTTCCAAAACTGGTAGGAAAAAAAGAATACTTGCAGATGTATTTTATAAAATATATCTCCAGAAAAATACTGTTTACTGTAAAGAAAAAAAAAATCAACATTATTTTTGTATTACATAAAATAGCTTTAATACATTAAATTATTTGGAAATGCTATATTGAAATGTTAGTTTCTGCAATTGTTGAAACAGAACCTTTCCACTTTACTGAAAGGTGTTATCCCATTTTTTCCAAGAAGTACAATTACAGAAATTTATTTGTATCTGCAAAATGTTTCCACTTCTGTGAACACCACATTTTCTAATTACAAAACGTGTTCGCTCAATCTGCTCTTTGAACTAGCCTATTGGATCAGTGTGTCCTGTCACAGACAGGTGAATGCAACCACCTTGTACATCATCCACCGTCTAAAATCTTCAGAAATCCTGTTTATCCCTCAGATTTCTCAGTAGAGCCTAGGGCCCCTAAAGAGCAACTTTATAAGTAGAAAAATTTATTCATATTCATAAAATATCAAATAGACTCTACCTATCTGATGTAGCTGTCTCATGGAATACTCCTGCAAATTCCCAGCAACCCCAAATTCTCTGGGGTTGGTTTAAAATCAGGAAATTTTTAGAACGGGGATCAATTTTAGCTCTTCTGATCTGTCTTTCTGTATTTAAGACTTAAACAGTACATTTCAAGATCTTTTCCACAGCCAGCATGAAGTAAGCAGGTTCTGCACAAATAAATGAAAGCACAGATTTCCAGGTTATCCTAGGACTCCAGAGGCTAGGACTGTAAAAGATGGCCCTGCAGGACTCAAAAGACGGAGCTGTTTGCCTGGGCTGCCCACACAGAGCATGGGAGGGATTAGTCACCAAAGGAGAGAAATTCATGGGGCATAACGAATGACAACCTATGCTCCCTGGTGGGAAACAGCAAGAAACAATGGGGTTCAAATGCAACCCCTCCAAGTAGGTCAGACTGCCGGCTTGATGCTGCAGCGAGACATCTCCTCTCTCTCAGGATCTGCAGGAGAAACCTCTCCTGAAGCCTCACGAAACAGCCTCATGAAAGAGCTCCCATGCCACATGTCCCAAACTCACACAGGTGTCTCATGTCCTACCCAACTTGTAAAACCAGCACGTTCCCTGGAAAAGAAATGCATGTATGTTCCAGGTGGCTACCCAGAATCAGCAGATACTTGAAAACAGAAACATTCATCTCTTTTTGCCTCTGTTCCTCATTCTACAAATGGAGATGGTAATCCCAGCTGAGTAAAAGATATTCATCAATGTTTATGATCCATGGGTGTATAATGGCAAAAGCCCCATGGGATCCCAGAGAAAGAAGGGAATGAATAATTTTGCATCTAATCTGAGGGTTATATAATATGCATTAAATAATAGCTTGAGCTGCACATCAAGTGAGGAGGATGAAAGGGACTATTGAAAAACAGCTCATTTGCTGAAAAAAGCGAGATCCTGTGGGAAGAGGAATATGTGATTATCTAATTAAGAAAAATATAATTATCCCTACCCTTAAGGAGGAAGAACTTCCAAGCTTACACGTACCCTCATTTCGAGTATTTCTTAACTTTGCAGCTCTACTGTCTTTTGTCAAATGAGTTTCAGTTCCCTTCCAAAAGTAAAACAACAATAAACCCCAGGCTAGGGAACAGTGATTTTGTCCCACACAGCCACCCTGACTGACCCAACTGAGAAGCAGGTCCATCTCTCAGGGCTTCAGCTCAGATGCCTTCCACTTGAGGAGCCAAAGCAGCAGTAGGCAAAGCATACTGAGTATGAGTCAGAGAGGTGTGAAACACCCATCACAAGGGCTTTCTGCTCTCTCTCTCTGCCACTGTTTTCTCTTGGCTTGTGTCTTCAGTATTTCCTTCCCTCCTGACAAGTATCTTAATCCTGAATGTTTCAGTCCCTTGTCTTGCATTTAGCGTAGCCCGTGCTCCCCAGCCGCCCTCTGCTTCCTGCCTTTGTTACAACTTGGGCAGCAGGAGGCACATGGAAGAGTACCAACACATTAGTCTTCTCTCTCCAGGCATGGGTGACTGGTGCCACAGTAACCAGAGGAATTGCAATTGCAAGTGTGACCTGCTCAGCTCTCCCCAGCTGGACTGTCCTGTGGTGCTTGTGCAGCACTGATGGACATGGGTTTCAAGCAGCAGGTAAGAGCTGGAACATGCTTGGTGCACCTCCAGACAGCATCTTCAGATAATTTCTGTACTGACCGTGTGCTAAAGAGTTTTTTCCAGAAGTTCATCACTTGGTGAAATCTGATTGCTAGTAGTTTTGAGGGGTGCTTTTTGTTCTCCCCCCAAATAGGAACTGTAAGACATGCATCTCTATCACAGTCAACTTTCAGCTTTCCCTTCAAAAGCACAGAGTTTCTGTAACTTATAAAGGTAAGTCCTAAAACAAATTCAAATGAAGGAAAACACAGTATTTTCCCCTCGTCTCCTTGTCAGGACTCAGCATCTTTTGCTGAAGTTTTCAAACAAGAAGTACAATTTCAGTCCAAGCTATCACAGTTCAGCCAAGTTATGAGCAACTTAAATGTTGCATTAGATTTGTATTTCCACCATCTGCAATGTCAGAAGGATGTTTTTGATGTGCTACAGATCTATTAATTAGCAAAGAGAGGCGGGAAAATAACTTTAAGGAATTTCTAGACATTTTTAGATACTTTAAAAAAAAATGCACCTTCTCAAACAGTGTTCCTTCTGGGGGTAATAATCAGGGCATGGGGACCCAGGCCGTGTTCTCCTCAACCCTGCTGGTGAGGGGAAAGGGTGCAAGGAAGAAGAGGAGACAACTGTGTGTCAACTGGTTGAGGAGCTGGTGTCAGTGACAGGTTTTTTGTTTCTATGACTATGGGACCTTGTCTGAGGATCAACATCTAGTTGTGAGAGGTGGGATCCACCTTTCTAAGCAGGACAAAGGTATCCTTGCTGCCAGTATGGCTGATGTGATAAGAAGGTCTTCAAACCAGGACCGATGCAGGAGAGAGAGTCATCAGCAGCCCTGTGAGGGAGTGAGACACAGGGCTGACAAGCGAAGGGTTTGGGGAGATGTGAACAAAAGAGAACACAAAATTGACAAACGAAAGCTTAAGCCAAACTCAAGCATTTGCATGTCAGCAAGGAAGTGCTAACAAGGCAACATTATTGAATAAAAACTCAGACCCTTTTCTGGCAAATGTCAGGGTGCCTCTCTGCAGTGCTTGTGCACCAATGGAGGAACAACCTAAGACACTAATACATGCTGGGGGCCACCCATTTTGAAAGCAATTTTGCAGAAAAGGACCTGGGGGTTCTGGTGGACACCAAGTTGAACATGAACTAACAGTGCAGCCTTGCTGCAAAGATGACTAACAGTATCTTGAGCTGCATTAGAAGAGTTGCCAGTAGGTAACTCCACAATTGTGAGGCCATACCTGGAGTAATGTGCCCAGTGCTGGGCTCCCCAGTATAAGAGAGACATGGACATACTGGAAAGGTTACAATCAACAGTCACAAAGATGATGAAGGGGCTGGAGCATCTTTCCTAGAAGGAAAGGCCAAGAGAGCTGGGAACGTTGAGAAGGCTCAGGGGATCTTATAAATGTGTATAAATAGCTGGAGTGAGAGTGCAAAGAGGATGGAGCCAGGCTTTTTTCAGTGGTGCGCAGTGACAGGACCAGAGACAATGGGCACAAACTGAAGCACAGGAGGTTCCCTCTGAACACTGGAGATAAAGCTGTCTGGACATCGTCCTGGGCAACCGGCTCTAGGTGTGACTGCTTGAGCAGGGGTGTTGGACCAGATGACCTCCAGAGGTCCTGTCCAACCTCAGCTATCTTGTGATTGTTCTGTCCTAAATTTTACAAAAGTTGTTTACAACTAGTTGATATGAAGTATTCAGAAATGTAGAGATGCAGAAATTAGTTCTCCACATGCAACAGTTATAATTTTTTATTACCTAAGTTGGTGGATCATTTTCTTCCAACACAATTTTTTAAAAGAGATTCAATAGTGAAGCAGAGGAAATGTATTACCAATTGTCAGCAAGAAAAAGAAGTTGTTAATTAATTCATAAATTTGATGTCTCAAATGCACGTCAGTGTCTGAATTTTGATAATGCATTTGACTTGGCATAATAAGCCTTCCTCTGAAAATTCATTAAAATGAGCACCCTCTTAGAAATTCCCACATACTCTGGAAATGTAAAAAGACACAAAGTGACGTACTCTTAAAATAATGAAATTAACAGAGATTGGAGGTTTAAAAATTGTGGGACAAAAAATTTTTGTTTCTTATGTGTACAGTAGAATGCAATGAGGAGAAGAGTGATAATAATTTCTATTCAGGATTTAGAAAATGGTGTAAGTAACTGAATTGGGAGCAGTGATGCCTGTGTGGGTGGAAACACCTCTGACGGCTCCGAAAGCATTTTGAATTTCAAAACAGCTCTCTAGTTCATTAGTCTCTAGAGCAGCTGTGCCTTAGCCTGCTTGCAGTTGTGGAAGGGTCTGCATTGTGGTGTTGCAGCATCTTTTCCTTTTGAATTTGACACCTGTCAAACCCAGGTTCCTGAGGAGTTTCAGTAGGGGAGACCTCAAGCAGTTTAAGCCATACCATGAGGAGTGCCTTCCCAGTGAGCACCTCCTCTGAGATGGCTTTTCAGCTGATGCTGGCACTGCTACCTGCGGGATGTTCAGCAAGGGATGCCCTCTGTGTGCACAGGCGCAGGCATGTCGCAAGAAGAGCCAGAGGCCACGAATGCATGGCAAAGAGCAAATTTTATTTTAGTTACCTCTCTACTGGGGGATCTCCGAAGTAGCACCTAAGCTCCCAGGCAGAGTTGACACGAGCAGGGATGCAGGCGCTGCAGCAGTTCAGCTGTGTTAAGAAGATCACCGGGCCTGCTGACTTTGCCTGTATTTCAAGGCTTCAGGCAGGCGCAGCCTCCCACTCTTTCTCACAACAAAGCAGGAATCTCAGACATAGTGATAAGTTGTCTAGAGTTTCTCACAGGCCTATCTTATCTAACACAGAGGTTCTACTCATCAAGCACACAAGGTCAGTAAAACAATTAGTGTGATGTATATGTTTTTTCTACAGACTTAAGGATATTTACATTTAACCAACCTCCTCACCATTCTTCTGATATATTCCCATATACCCTCCAAAGACCTTTAATTTTGTTATGGAATCACAGAATGTCCAGAGTTGGAAGGGACCCACAAGAATCATTGAGTCCAACTCCTGTCCCTGCATATGACAACCCCACAGTTCACACCATGTGTCTGAAGGTGTTGTCCAATCACTTCTTGAACACCGTCAGGCTTGGGGCCATGACACCTCCCTGGGGAGCCTGTTCCAGTGCTCCACCACCCTCTGGGTGAAGAACCTTTTCCTAATGTCCAACCTAAACCTCCCCTGGCACATCTTCCTGACATTTCCTTGGGTTCTGTCATTGGTCGCCAGAGAGAAGAGATCAGCACCTGCCCCTCCTCCTCCCCTTGTGAGGAAGCTGTAGCCCCATGAGGTCTCCCCTCAGTCTCCTCCAGGATGAACAAACCAAGTGACTTTAGTTACTCTTCATACGGCTTCCTCTCCAAACCATTCACCAACTTTGTACCCCTTTTCTGGACACCCTCTGGTAGCTTTATATTCCTTTTATCCTGTGGTGCCCAGAACTGCACACAGTGCTCCAGGTGAGGCCACACCAGTGCAGAGCAGAACAGGACAACCACCTCCCTTGCCCGGCTGGCAATGCTATGCTTGATGCGCCCCAGGACATGGTTGGCCCTCTTGGCTGCCAGGGCACACTGTTGGCTCATGGTCAACTTGCTGTTGACCAGAACCCCCAGATCTCTCTCTGAAGAGCTGCTTTGCAGCAGTCTGTTATGAGAACTACCACTGAATTGTCAAGAAGTGGGGATCAGTAGGGAGTACAAAGTGGAAAAAACAAACAAACAACAACAAACCAACCAACCAAACAAACAAAATCAAAACAAAAAACATGGTCTTTGAATGTTCAGGTACAGAGAAGCAAAGCAAACCTTTAAGAAAGCAGAGAAGGCCAGGTGCATGAAGTTTCATCCATCTCATAGGGAAAGATGGACACAAGGCAGAGACAACTAAGAAAAAATATGTGGTGGGAGTGTGGAACAAGGACAGGGTGCTGGGGTGCACACTGCAAACGGGAGCAGAGCCATCACTGAAAGGATGTGCAGGGAGATTGTACAAAACCTGGGGGAAGAATAGGGAAAAAGAAGAGGTGGGATGGCAGGCCAGGAAGATGTGAGGGTAGTGGCAAGGAAATGAGGTAGCAATGGGACAGTGGGGCTGAAAACTTGACATCATCAGCTGCAAACTACGCGACGCCATGAGAGAAAAAAGTGCCGATGTAAAGAAATAGTGACCACGCCAATGTAAACACCCACCCAGCCACTCACCAGCACGCTGGTGTCGCCAACAAAACGGACATGCACCCACAGCCATCTGCCTGCGCCACCCTGCGGACGAACCCTCCAATGCCCCTCTCATGCTGTCAGGCATGGAGGTGTGGGTGTATGCACCCACCCGTCTACCACGGGTACACGCGGGAGGCAGCTTGGCCTCGCAGGGCTCTCACGCAACACTGCGTCTGTGCGTACATATTAATGTGTATATATATCCACACACGCAGCTAAGCACCCGTGCGTAGGGGTACGCCTGTGTGTATCCACCAACACGGATGTGCGTGCACACGCGGGGCTCAGCTTCACACCGCCCCCCCCGGAAACACGTGCACGCCCCACGCGCGTACACACACTCCTGTGTACACACGCGCACACGTATATATCCTCACTGACGCGCACTCACGAACGGCCGAGCGCATCCATCCACCCACCCACCCACCCACCAACTCTCAGGTCATGTCCCACGCGCTCCAACACGGGGACGCCGCTGCGCGCCGCCCGCTCAGTGTCGGCGCGGCCCCTTTAAATGCTAATGAGGCGGCGCGAGTGCTGGCGCCGGCCCCCGCTGACTGTGTTAAAACTTCGGCGGGGCCATTTTGGGGACAGTAAGACCCAGCGCGGGCCCGCGGGAAATCCGACGCCGAGCGCCGCGCACCCGCCCACCGGACACCATGAGCGAGGCGGCGGAGACCAGCACCGGCAGCCCGGCGCCCCCCACGGCTACCACCAGCACGACAGCCGCCGCCACGGCCGGAGCCTCTGTGCCGCCGTCACCCGCCGCTCCGGACGCCAAGCCCAAGAGCCCCGTCAGCAGCGCCGCACCGGGCGCGGCGGCTGGCGAGGCGGCCCCCGGCACTGCTGCTGCTGCCGGTGCTGCCGCCGCCACCACCGCAACAGCCGCTGCGGCTGAGACGGAGAAGAAAGTTCTGGGTGAGTGCTGGGATCCCTCCCACCGTCCCGGGGCACCTGCGGCGGGAGCGGAGCGGGGTGGGGGGGGGGCAGCACATGGCCGCCGCCCGGGGTCCAGCCCGGCTCCCCGCCCCCGCGGCTGTGAGTCAGGCTGCGATCGCGGGAGGCGGCCGGGGGGAGCCGAGCGGCGCCTGGCCGGGACGCCAACTCAGGAGTTGGGCGGGAGCACCTGTGTGCAGCGGCGGCGGCAGCGACGTTCACTACCCCGCCCGGTCCCGCGAACAGCGCCGGGTGCTTCTCCGAGGCCGGGCGGTGATAGTTCAACAGCCATGTTGAACGGACTTCTGGCACTTGCCGCCGGCCCCCTGCCCTGCGGGGACATCCCCCTTGGAGGGGGTTCCTTGTAAGCCGCGTGTGCGCCTGTTTAATTTTAAGGTCTTCTTTGTGCAGCTTTTCTATCTATAAGGAATACAGATTTAATAATGCCTCTAGGATTAGTGTGTTGGGCTTTTTAAGTTTCTATTTTAGCGATAAAAATGCAAGTGAAATGCGAAGTTGCCATCACTGCTCGAGCGCAGTACATAGCTAGTGTTTACTGTGGTTAAACAGGATCAACTTGTTGAAAGAGACAGGGCTTCAATCTGAAGTGGAAACAGGGATCTATTGTTTATAACTGCGTAGCTTTAAGAGGTTAGTCAGGCAAAGCTGAAGCTGACTGTTAGTGTACTAGAGTCACAAACTTCACTAAGGAAAGACAACATCTTCTGTTCTGAAGGGAAAGACTGAGGTCTTACTGCAGTAGGTAGCAGAACCAGATAGATGTCTTCTCTGGAGCTGAGGTTGGAAGGACTCTAGCAAAACAGAAATTGGAGGTATATTTTGCGTGATATTCCCATGCTCTGTTATCTGATTTGTCAGTAATCAGTAAAGGCACATCCATATCTGCTGCTACATCTGGCTGCTTCTTACTGTTAAATGGTTTGCTTCATTCTTGGTAATGTTTTTATCTTGTTCATGTCTTGCTATTTTGGGGGGGGGGGGAAGGAGTGAAGACACAAGTGCCTTTCCAGGTCTAGCAAGAAAAATAAAACCACCACAGTGATGTTTTTTTTGCACACTGGCCTTATTATTAGGCAAGCTTTTTACAAGGGGTTGTGAGGAAAGTGGTCGTTGATAATGCTAATTGAAAATTGACTTATCCAAGTCTGCCTCAAATGTCTCTGTAATTATCTTCTTGTAATTATGTTAGTTTAAGTCTTCTCTTGCAAAGATCCTATTAGAAGCAAGGTCTAATGCTTGCCCAGAGCATCCAAATGATTTACTTATAGGAATAAGGATAAAGGTTACTCAACTTTATTTTTGCTTTTGGTCACAGGAAGCTTTGGCTTTCCTTGTCAAAATTAATGAAAAGGATATCTAGTGATGTCTATAAGTGGCTGATGATTGTTTCCTCTGATGGCATCAGAGTACAGCATCTTGTAGAAACGTGGGCTTTTGCTTGTTGGTGGGGTGAGTGTAATCACATCAACTACATCCTCTGTCTTGTCAGTAAAACTGGTTGTAGTTTCCTCTGGGCTTGTCTTCCTCCTGATCTCCCTGCTATGACAGCTCAGGCTTAACAATGGCTGCACCGTGGCCATGCGGATGTTCAAGGTAATGCTATTGACTATGATGTTCTTACCCTGTGGTAATGCTTAGGGGAGACTGTAAGACTAGTGTGGATAGGGTATGGTATGTCCTCAGTATCCTGTCCTAGGGAATACATTGGAGACTCACTCTGGTCTCTGGCAGCTTGTGTAAAAGGAGCGATGTTGTTCTGTGTGTGAATTTCTTTTTATTAGTGGAGTGAGTTTTTGACTACTTCTCCTTCCACCAGCTTTCTGACTCTTCTGGGGGGTTTGTCATGCTTCCTAGGCTTCTCACTCTCATCCTAATCTGATTGAAGTGGGCCAACAGATTCAATAGCTATTTTGCAGGGGAGGGAAAAGATGATAGTGGGGAAATCAGTGGAATTAGCCTTGTTTCTTAGAGCAGACTAAAACCTGTGTGTGCCATGGGCACCTGTTTCTCTGCTTCCTCCACACCCCTTTTCTTCCCCTGTTGACTTCATGAGGTGAGCTTTTGCATGTAGCCAGTGCCTTGGTGGTAGCAGTAGATGTCTATACCTAGAGATGTCCCCATGGAGCTAAACTTAAAAGCACAACTACAAGTGTTGATGCTGAAGACTGTCATTGTTGCCAAATAAGTGCTAGGTAGTGAAACTTCATTTTTTTTATGTCTGTGAACAAGAAGTCTTGGGAATGGATGCTGTATTAGGTAGAGCACTTTCCTCTAATAGCTGTCTCAGTCTTAACAGTTTTGCTGCTTCTAAATATGAACATCTTCTGCTAAAAAATGTATTAAAGAAGGTGAAAACCTTCATTTCTAGAAGTGCAAAGAGAAATAGTGTGTACAACAGGAGTATTGCAATGAACTGCTGTTGGCAAACAGTCCTACTTTAGCTCTGTATTCAGGAGAGGAGGAAGAGATTACTCTTTGTCAGAGGGATATATAAGAATGGTAAGACTGCATGAGACCAAAGGTCTGTCTAGCTGTGTCATATCCTAGTGGATGTTTAGGGAAGAATACAGGTGTTGAGCAGATGAAGGTAACAGTTTGCATTGTGTTCTTCTTGCCTCGAGCAGACTGGCTTGAACTTCTGAACTGGAGATTCTCTAGACTGTATTTCTTTTAATTGGCTCTTGGATTTCTCCTCTGTCTCCCAAACATATGTAAGGTTTTTTAACAAGCAGTCATCTGTAGGTGACAAGACCCTTTTCATAGAAGTACCATGTAGATTGCTTAGATAGTTATGGTCATGCTGTGTAATAATTAACATCTATTAAAGTCTAGAGACCAGAATTCTCCCTTTCCTACAAGTTTGAAAAGTACAAGTTTGTGGTCTCCACCCAGTTGCTGAGAGGGAAGGAGAGGTTGAACTACCTCCATCCTCCCACAGGTTCCTGTATGTTGGAGGAGCAGGTTTTGCTGGATCCTATAAGGCACTACAGTATGGCTTCTAAGTGAGATGCTCTTTTGTTGTTGTGTGGGACAGGAGCTTGTCTTGATCCTACAAACCTTGGAACATAAAGTTTGTCAGTTTGTAGCTGGTAAGTTGTAGGTGATCTCTAGAAGTAGGAATATAAAAAGAATAACAGCTTGCAGTATTTCATTTGGTTAGAGTGATAATGCAAGAAAGAGCTTGTCCAAAATATGAGTGTGCTGCCTCTTGCTTGAGAGAGTTGCATGGTGCTGGATACTGGTGCTGTGGGCAGTTCTGGTTTCCAAGGAAGAAAGGAAGGATAAGTCTAAGTGAAAGAGAGGACTTTCAAACAGCGATGTTTCATGTCTAGGTACTAAACTAAAGAGAACTGATGAATGACAGTGACATTTTTCAGCTTTGCTGCCAATTTCTGGGATAAGAAATAAAGTGATGGATGAGCAATTCTGAAAATAGAGCTAGGCTTCATTCTAGATGCTGTGTGGTGAACTCTTGGCTGAAGAACAGCAAGTTAAAGCACTGCTATCTGCGACTGCCTTAGTGTAGACTGAAGTAGAGATGAAGGTACACTTTGAGCATTAAGGGAACAGAATGGGTCTGGTTATGACTTCATGTGCAGGTATAAAAGTATTATTAACATTCTTGTACTTCATTAGACTAAATTCTTTACCTTTGTCTCTCCAGCCACCAAAGTTCTTGGCACAGTCAAGTGGTTCAATGTCAGGAATGGATATGGCTTTATCAACAGGTATGTTTAAATTATGATTGTCATATTTGTACTGTACTAAGACTCATGGTATGGGTAATATACCATGTGTTAGTAATTGCAACAGAGACCTAAAGACCTGAGTACAAGTTCATGCAGTTGATAGACAGATTGGGCCAATCATTGATGTAATGTCAGAGGACTTATTTTCCTCCATCAAAGGTTATGTTTATGGGGAGAAAACAAAGTGAAACTCATTGCAGAGTTTCTCTCTTACTTGTTTCTCATGTTTACTCATACCACACTGAGAGGAAATACTTCTGGATAAAAAAATCAAATGTTAACTGATGGGTCGAAATACCTACTATAAATACACACTGAGATTCTCTGAAAGTATCTCACTGAAAATACTCTAGGCCTGGGTTCACAGAAATTTGCTCTGAATTTTTTTCCCTTCTCTGAATGGCATTGATAAGCTAAATAGCTGTAAGTGATATTAATCATACTCATGGTGCTCAAGACCCATGCTTCCAAGTTACTGGAGGAAACTGGCTTTTAAGGCTGGGATATCTTTGGAGCTGAGGGGCTTAAATGTCTTGTGTTTTATGAGAAATGAAGCTCCTGCATGGTAAATGCTTGTCTGGCAAGTTATTTTGTCCTGCAAGTCTTTGAGCTGTTATACAGCAGGTAGAATCGGGCAAGTTGGACACTGTAGATAGAGGTAAAAGAGCCCCATTTCACGGATCTGAAGCCGGTTCTGGTACAGTATTAATCCCAGTCTCTGGAATCTACTATCCAGTGTTATGTAAGCTTAGAAGTAAAGCTGGAATTAGGAAGTACTCTTAGTCTTTCATAGCAATTTATGTGGGAGTCTTCAGCTAGATATGGTGTAGTAATTTGTTAGCTATCTTGCTGAACTGAAGTCTACTGTTACTTGAGTTCAGTGCAACAAGTTTTGGATTATGCATTATCTTCACAAACTCTTTCACCCACCTGTTTCCTCTGTTGAGAAGAAATTGAGTGAACAGATAGTGGGGTCTAGGCTGTTTCTGTTTCATGGGAACACAGAATCAAGGTCTCAAACTGTCTTCATGTTTTGGATGTGGAAGCCTGAACCAGCTGGCCTAATCTAGACAACCCCATGTTTGTGTCTGGGTCCCCTTCCAGGAGACTCTCCTAACACCTCTGGTGCATGGTTGCTTTGAGTTTCACTGAAAGGAGAGCTCTGTTAACAGCTGTGGCCAGTCCTGTTGAGAGTCTTGTTTGACCTCTGGGATAACAGCTCAGGTTGCAGGCCCTGTGGAAGGTTTTTCAGGGGGGTGGAATTGTGGAAGGTGAGCAGTCCAGTCATTAACTCTTCCCTGTGTCAAAACAAAATATTGAACATTTGCTGGAAGATTATAGAAAACCTTCTCTATCCCCTCACCCTTTTGAAGGGTGGGGAGGCCTTTCTGCTGTGGAGCATGTGACCCAGGAAATTCAGAATAGGGCTTTGGTAGTACAGACTTACACAGAATGTATGGAATCTAGGGGATGTACCACAGGCTGGGGGAAGGATGGTTTCAGTTGTGAAGTCAAGGATTTCTATTTAAGTCTCTTAATCTAAACCCTTATGACTTTCTTTTCACAGAAACGATACCAAAGAAGATGTGTTTGTTCATCAGGTAAGACAGCAGTAATTGTACTTTGAGATGCATGCTATAATAGGTTTTTCATACAGCTTCCTCAAACAGCCACCCAACCTTGTCCTGGCTTCTTAGAGTATTTACCATAAATACCTTGAATGGACTTGTTTGTTGAAATTTTCAGGAAGGAATATTAGGGTTTGTTTTTGTTCTTGCTGGAGTTGTGAATGAAAGAGTAGGTGTTATAACCGTTCATGTTTTTCTTTTGTCTGCTCTGATTTGAACACTAAAGGTTTTTGGGTTTTTTTGATGTTATTGTTTTATGTGGTTGTCCCTTCCCAGGGGAGATGACTCCTCTGCTTTGTCAATACCTTGCTGCTTGTTGTCTGTCCTTCCTGCCCCATTTCCTCATGTTCCTTGTGTCTTCTGTTTTTTCCTACCCTCTTCATTCGCAGGTCTGTTCTGTCTGCCCTCCCTGGTATTGGAGAGAAAGTGATCTGGTCTGGCTCTTGACCAGCCTGGATTGCCATCAGCTGTTGCTGCATGAGGCAGCTGCTCTCTTACTAGAGGAGGAGAAAGGTTGTGTGCCAAGTGTGCCCAAGCAGAGGGAGGTAGCCCAGTGGCTTGTCATTGGCTAACTTTCATTGAACTGTCACTAGGCTGTTCTAAGTTTATACTATGATTTATCAGGTCACAGGCAACTAATAGAAATATAGAGGATGTTGTCTCTGTGCTGATATAAACTGATTAGTTGGCTTAGATCTGGTTTTGCATAATCTGAAGCTTTTTGTTCACTAGAAAATGAAATACTACCCTTGGAGCTTGTTCCATGTGAAATGTCTGCAGGCTCATGTGATTCTTAAAAACATGAGCTTTTTCTGTGGCATAAGTAGCAGTATTTCCATCAAATGTAACTGGGAATCTTGCACTCAGAGTTGGTTATGGAGGATGAGATGTGCATATGCAGTTGTGTTAAACATGCTGGTCAACATCAATAGTTAGTTTACTTTTTGAGGCCTCATGACTCAATAGCCTGTGATAGCTGTTTCTCTGGGTCAAGGAGTGTAGACCCATTACCCTTAAAACAGATGAAGCTGGGGGGGAGTAAGTCCAGTGCCTGCAATGAATGAAGATGTCAGGAAGTATGTGCTGTACCTGTTACCAGTTCAGCTGGTGGACTGGGAGTGAGAGCTTGTGATGTGTGTACCAATTTCTAATGATCACCCTCCTTAATGACCATGTGCTGTGTGCACACTGATACAGATGCTGCATCTGTGGGCTGATGGGAATGAGTCCAGAGAAAGGTTGTAAGAGTTGTAGTAGTAGAAACGTGTTCTGGATAAGGCAGCACTGTAAAACTACCTGGAAGACAAGTGAGGTGTCCCTGAGACTTGTGAGAAGTTATCTTGGAAAATGGTTGTCATGCTGATGATAGAAATAACATGGATTGGTTGTTATTCTGCTTGGGATTGCTGCATGCAGAGATCTAAACGGTGAAGCAAGCTAGTATTGTCTGTGCTGTTTAGTGTCCTTCACCGAAATGTAAACTAGTGTTTGTGTTTGGAACTTGGTGTTTCAGAAACACCACTTCATGTGCAAGCTTGCATCTGATTAACCCTGTTGTTGGACTGTGCATGGCAGAGTAGATGCTTCCAGCTCTGGTCTGGGTTGGCTGCAATCAGGTGTTCCTCAGCTCTTGCATCTTGAGCTGTTCCTGTATGCAAGTGTGCTCGCTACCAGAGCCTGCAGCTTTCTGGCTGGAGCTCCTGCCTGAGCTTTTGGCTTGGCAGGGCCAGCAGATGGGGCCTGCCCACAAGGGAGGCAAATTGACTGTGTAAGCAAACATCCTGCTGTGACCTCCCTCTCCATGGTTAGTGCTGGTTATCACCCACTCCTCATGCCATCCTGGAGGGGCTGGATTACGTGCCTAATCCCTTCAGAATAAGGCTGACCTAGTTGAATAGATACAGCCTCCTCCCTGGCATGCATCTGTGGTGGGGAGGGAACAGTCCGATCTCATGATTGGAACAGGGGTTAATGCTTGGTGTGTAGCTATTGGATGCTATTTATAAACCTAGTACAGATTAAAATGCTTTTCTCTTTAGGGCATGCATGACTTGATTTGAGTTAACCCTTTGTCTTGCTTGCAGGGAACCCAAACAGTGTTTTGGGGAAGGGCAATTCTTCACCTGCCTCATCTTGTTTGCGTCCTTGTCCAGTTGCTTCACACCAGGTGCTATCTAGGGCATTGTTACTTGGAGGTGGTGCAAGCAAAAGGGATTGATCTGCCTTGTTGGGTGGAGTGTATCTCAGGGGGAGGAGGGTCTTTCTGTTTAGAACCATTAAAAGTGTCAGTAGCCAGAGAAGTCCAATTTAATTAGGCATAATTTGAATTAATAAGCAGTGAAGAGGAGTTAAGTTCTTCTGCACATGTCTTTTTCTTCACTGGATTGTATTCATTGTGCATAACCTCATGTACATGTGCTGGTAATTGGTGTAACAAATTTTGGCTATTGCTGTGACAATACTGAATGTGCACATGATGTGGTGATATCATGAAGTTATGGAAGGACCTTTTCCAAACAAAACACTGAACTAGCTCTGAAGACGCTCATAGCTGTCTGTTCATCAGTGTCACCTTTGGAAAGGAAAGGCTCTGTCTTAATTGTTGAGTGCTGTCTGTGTTAACAGAAAACATCTGTCTTTTTCATCAAAGAAGCTGGAGACTGCAGGATGCTGGTGAACAGTAACAGGGAGAATAGTACTCTCTCTGCTCTGGATATATGGAGTAAAAGTTTTCCCACCAAGCTTGGAGCTTAAGCTTGTTAGAGGTTTGTTTCAGCACTGTTTGCTGTTACTGTTGCAGCTGAAGTAGTAAGTATAATAGTATAGTTGTATAGTTTCTGCTCTGAATGTTAGGATTTACTCAAAATTGTTCCTGGTTGTCTTTACAAAATGAACCCCAGCCTACTGTGTAGCAGCTTCTATCTCCTATTGGCAGGTTATTTCCTTGCAAATCTGAATTCTGAAGTTTCTGTCCCTAAAACTGGAACTATTAGATTTATCTTCCTTTACACTTCATGGAGGATGTTTGAGGAGCTTGATCAATCTTAAGAACACCCTCTGAAAAGAAATCTGGCAGTCCTTTCTCCCTCTGTACTTACAAGGAAGGGGAAGGAGTTTGAAATACAGCTTGTTGACATATCTGTCACATGCAGAACACAAGTATTGTGAGTTTTAGTTGTGTCAGTACAAGTGGTGGTCGAAGAATTAAACCCTTAATCTGCAGTGAAAATAATGATATTTAGTATTAGAATGTAACATTTATGGAAAAGCAAACACCTTCCACCTGGTTTTAGAAATGGGGTAGTTATGCCAATAGGTCAGCAGAAAGCAAACAAAGCTGTTTCAGTTGATGGTGAGAGTCTCTGCTTTGTGAAGTAATTCCCAAAAGAATTCACTTGAGCAGCTAATTCTCTTCCTGTATAAAAAAAAAAAAAAAAAAAAAAAAAAACCACACAAACAAAAAACCCAAAACCAAACATCAATAACAATAGAACACACCACACACAAAAAAACCCAAACCAGCCTACAACACCAAAAAAACCCTCTTGGGTTGTTTTGTTTTTGGTAACAATAATATTTACACTCTTGCATTTTTCCTGAAGCCCTTCAGGGACACTGCAGGGTACAGGGAAAGGTGTGGCTAGATGTAGGGCTAAAAGAACATGCTAACTTATTGCCTAAAATGCAAAGGGGACTCTAGTTGGCAACAATAAGAATACTTTTCCTAAACTGGTCAAGCTCAACTTTAAACTGATTAGAACTTTTTGTTCAGGTGGAAATATTTTTGAGCTACTGTTGACTGAATGGCTGTAGCTGCCATGCATGGGCAACAACTCTGCTGATCTTCATCCTGCTTTTCTTCCACTGCCCTGTATTACATTTCTTAAGCCAGATTTGTGCCTTGGATTTCTGTGTGTGCTTCTCTCTACTGTATCTGCACCTGCCTTCTTCATGCTAACAAAAAATACCCATATCAGAAAACTTTTAAGAGGAGAACTTCTGTAAAAAACTGGCTGCTAGATTGGCTTTTACAATGTTTTTGGTTTGGTTTTGTGTGGTGGTGTGGTTTCCTACCCCTCTCTCCCCACCTTCTTCCCTAGCCTCTTGCAGTTTGATTACCCGTAAGTAATGAACAGATAGTAAGCTTGTCTTGCTAACTGCCTTTTGTGGAATTCTAGAAATACTCCACGGGGGAAAAGGCACCTATAGCTGCCAGGCTGGAAATGGCTGGTGGAGGTTTGAGTGTTGCTCTGTGTCGAAGGAGATTTTCAACCAGTTTGGATCCAAAGCCTAATTTTGGGGAGTCTCCCTTACAATGCTTAGATAAAGTGCTTATTTGTTACACCAGAGTTCTAGTAATTAGTATCTGGTTACTATGAGTTGCCATTGTACCTCTGTAGTTAACATCATCTTTTACAAAATTGCTTCTGGTCTTAAGTTCTCTGTAGATAGTCTACAGGTCTACTTGATGACTCTGAAGGCATGGGTCACACTTGGTACTGGAGCTGCCTTGGTACATCTTGCAGGAGATCAAACACTCCATGTGAACTCTATTACAGAAATATGTAATGATCTGGATATTTAGTAGGCTTGACAGGTGTTCATGTAGCAACAACTAATTCATGAACTTATGAGTTTGAGAAAGAAGTAAACATTGACTGTATTGGCGGGCCTGTGGAATAAAAGAGACATCTGTGTATTTGAAATATGTTGGTGTGGTGACTGATCTGATATGTAGATTTGGGATTATAGCAGAGGAATGCTGTCATTACCTCAGTGACAGGGCTATGAATGTGTAAGATGAACTAATAATTTTTTTACTCTTTCTTTAAAGACGGCGATAAAGAAAAACAACCCACGGAAGTACCTGCGCAGTGTTGGTGATGGAGAGACTGTAGAATTTGATGTGGTCGAGGGAGAGAAGGTGAGAGATGTATGGAGATTAGGGATGTGGTTCAACAGAGTTAACATCACTCTAGTGGACAGTAACACAGAACCTTAGCTGTGTTTTTGTTTTGTCTAATGTATTAATCGCTGAGGTGGATGGCATTCCTGCAGCTTTTCTGTGGAAGATCTTTTTTTTTTTTAAGGCTTCATTAAGAAGTGTTTCTAGATAGTAGTGCTTCTAGAATTGGTAATTTTTACTTGGTAGACTATTTGAAATGGCAGTCTGCCTAGTAAGCATTAACTGATGCATATATTGCCCTGAAGAATTTTTCATGGGAGTCTAGTAGCTTAACTGTAAGACCCTTCAAGTTTTTTGCACTTGTACTTTCTCAAATTTTTTGAGTTTTCTGAGCTTTTTTGATTTTTTTTTTTTTTTTGACTGTGTGGGGTTGTGGTGTGTGGGTGGTTTTTTTTTTTTTTTTCATTAATCAGTTATTACATTTTTCCTCTGAACTCAGTCTGGTTGATAGGGTCTTACCTCATGATCATAACTTCATAACTCTTGTGTTACAGGGTTGAGAGTAACAGACCTGCTTTTGCACTCCTTGGGAGGAAGGAATCTCTGTAGCTTGGAACTGATGCGAACAAGCTGCTTTTCTGTTTTGTCTTTTTCCCTTCTCCCTGTGCTGGGTTGTTCTTTTCTTGTACCACCCTGGCTTACTCTCTTTTGGCCTTCCAGGGTGCAGAAGCAGCTAATGTCACTGGTCCAGATGGAGTTCCTGTAGAAGGCAGCCGCTATGCTGCAGACCGACGCCGCTATCGACGTGGCTATTTTGGCCGACGCCGTGGACCTCCTCGAAGTGTAAGTTTAATTTCCTTAGTGGTGGTCATCCTACCTCCTCAGCAGTCTTCTGATCTTTTTGTGAGAGAACTGCACGTTCAGCACTGGCATATAGTAAACTGTCAAATGCTAAGTTGTGAGTGTTCTTCAGATACATTCTGGGTTCCTCCAGCACATCATTGATGTTGATACTGATATTTTCTATTATTGGATGTTCTGTAGACCTTTCTGTGTCCTGTCTTTTTATAATTTTGCTAAAAGCATCTCTTTGGGTGGTAAAGTTACCAGCTTGAAGAGTGAACACAAAGGATTGGGATGCCTAAGTGGTTCACCATGCCCCTTACCTGAAGCAAGGGGAAGTATTTATATTACTCTAAGTAGTATAACTAACAATCCTTTGGAAGGCTTACTTGGAAGACCAGATTTGTTTAGAAGCTCATAATTTTGCATGGCATGGTAGTAGTTTGACCAGCTAGTTGAAACCTCCATGTATTGTCCCTTCGTAGCCCTCTGCCTACAGCCGTACAATGTAAAGATAATGGATTTTTTCTTTACACTAGTTGTGTACCACTTATAGTATCTGCAAGTTTTTGGACAGGGAGAAGTATGAGGTACGTGGATGTAGTTCTAGCAGTTTCTATTCCTATTCATATCATGCTTGTGCCTGGAATGATCCAACAAACTGGAACATATACCAGGTTTGATTATCTTTTCTTTCATAGCTGACTCTGTGATCATCACTTGCAGAAATGTGTTGAATGATCCAGTATGGGAGCCCTGGGTGGAAGTCTACCCAAGCAACATAACTATTCTCATTTTGTTCTACAGAGTTGACAGCGTGGGGGCAAACTGAGTGTTGTCAAATCCTTCCTTAAAGCCTAGCTGTCATGAGGTTTCCTCTCTAATACAGCTAGGCACCACTGAGCCTTAAATACGTGAAAGGTGTTCTTTCTTAGTCCCTTGGAGGCTGCTGGAAGTTGGTGTTGGTAATAGTATTTACTACTGCATACGTCTTTGTTTTTCTGACAATACAGTTTGTAGCTTCAGCTCACATGCCAAGCAGCAGAGAAGTAGGATACTAGGGAGTATGTTCCAGCATTGGTTCTGTTGTTACCTTTTGCTCTCCTGAGGTTAAAATCTCCCTGAACTATATTGGGAGTGAACACTTTAGTTGGTGGTAGTGGTGTTGTCTTGGAGTTGCTTCAGATTTTAAATAAGCACATATATCAAGGCTTAGCCAACCCTGTGTACTGCTGAGTATGGAAAGCAGCTGTTTCTTTGTGCCTGGAGAAGGATAATGCGAGACACATCTTGCACATGGGGAACATTCAGTCTTGGGATACTTGCACTGGGACATGATGTCTTGGATGTCTAATGCAAACTCATGCAGCTAAAAATCTGTTTCACATGTGACACTATAACCCACTTGTGTACATTAAGTGCTGGGATTCAAGGGGAATAAATTCTGACATCACACTGTTTTCCTTTGGCTTGATTATATATGAGTGCCCAGACTGTTTTGGTGTTGGTACTAGACCTTAGTTGTTGTGTGACTGGTGCCTAATGTCCTGTGAAGACATCTCTCATTTATAACCAAAAATGTACTGCTCTTTCTCTGGGATCATTGACTCTGGAAGAATTACAGCTTTCAAAATTTGCAAATGATGATTTGCAAGAAGGTGTTAACCTGGTTGTTCATTGTTTCCTGTTGCTCATGAAGTTTGTTGATCCTTCTCTTTTGCTTTTTGAGTATCCTCTGAATGTCAGACCTGCCCATCAATCCATTGAGTGCTCCTCTGCATTTGGTATCATCTGTAGAAATTAAGAGTAAATTCTGTTTCATTCAAGGATGATGATCTTATAGTACCATTCCCTTAGCATGCCATTCTAATGGGTAGCAAGGTAAACTCTGTGATTGCTGTGAGCTTTTAAAGATGATGCTGGTCAGGCAGTGACATTCAACAGCACTGCAGGAGCCAGCTAATGTATCTTGTATAGTCTCAGATGTGTGTGTGTGTGTAAGATATAAGTGGTATTTCCTTTTAATGTTTGAGCTCAGTCAGGAGTTTCTTGTGCAACCATAGCTGATGTCTGCTATGCTTGCTCAACTTTCTGCATGTTGTAGTGGACCCTTCTTGTGTTCTGAGCTAGTCTGAGGTGCAACCAGTTCTGCTGGGCCTTCTTAAGCACTCATCTGTTAGTTGCCTGAATGAGTCAAAGCTCCACTTGAAGTTGCTGTCTTTGGCAGCAACTGCAAAGGGCTGTGCAGGGACTGTCCCTGAAGTCCTAGTGTAGGTCAGTGAAACCACTGAAACTTGTTCAGATATTCTTGTCATCCCCTGTGTGCTTGGTTTGATAGACAAACAGAGGGTAGAGTACATCCTCATATGATGCTATCAGTATTTCCTTTTTGAAACTTTTCAGTTGTATCAGTTAACATTCTTCACATTGAAACTGCGCGTGTACTGTGTCTAGAAAAATGCTTCTTTCTACTATTCTTATCCTTTAACAAGGCCTCCTCTTTCCCCTTCCATTCCCATGTGTGTAAAGGGGTAAGAAAGGTATCAGTGTCTGCAAGCCATAGCAATATGAATGCACTATTCTGTATGGTCCCGTTAGCAGGTGCATTAAAGGTTGGGCCTCTCTACTTGAGGAATTGTTTCCAGCAAAATCTCCTGAAGGATATTTGAGACACATTTGAGTTGCTGACAGTATGGCACTCTAGGGCTGTGCTTGCTGAAAGGATATTTACTCAGCTGCAGGCAACTCTTGCTGCACAGCTGAAGGAGAAGGTTTCAGTGTACCCAGGCCTGCTATGCTTAAAGATCTACTAGGCTGCAGAGGTGAAAGGTTTTCCCAGAGCTCAGCTGCCCACATCATCAATCCTGTATTTACTGAAAAAAAATTGAGGTGACTTTTGACATGGTGGCTAGAAACCTAGAAGGTTTCAAGAATTTCTAGTTGATATTGGTTAGCAACTCCAGTCCAACCTTGTAGTGCACCAGAAGTCAATTTTTTTTTTTTTTTTTTTCCTTCCTCACTAGCATGGTTTTAGGCAAACAAAAAATGCTGTGCTTTGGCATGCTAGCTCAAATGTGTACGCACTGTTATATACTGAGTCTGGTTTTGAACACATTGTGTGAATTTCTCCAGAGAAAAGAGGACCTTGAAGAATCTGAGGTATTTAACCAGCTCCAGTGGAATGGTGTCTGGACTGCATGGATAGTCCTGTGGAAAACAGAAGTATTATACTTGTTCATATCAGAAATTTTGTAATTGTATCCACTACAGAAAAGAGACTGTGGTTGTGGCTAAACTGTCTGTGACAACATAAACATGGTGTGGAGCTGTAGTCAGGGAGTCGTAACAGACAATGAATCATGGAATAACCTTGAGAACCAGTGATGTCTTATCTAAATACAGTGTGTATTACTAATAAGTCTCTATACCAGTGAGTCAGAAAACAAGTGAAATAGTTTGGAGAACTGTTTTATGGGTTGACATTATTTCTCATAGAGAGAAGACCTGAAAATACGAATGGTACTATACAAAAGCTAGAGACTGATCTGCAGAGATGTAAGCACTAACTGTAACTGCAATGAGCTTTTTACTCATTTGCGCTCCTTCGTTTCTTCTTTTGTTCTTACAAAACTTTCCTTTGAGGGATGGCAATAAGATTTTTGTACCTTTTTAGGGTCAGAGAAATCTGTGTGAGATCTTCATGGGGAATCACAGCCTGCCTGCTTACCTATATTGGTCTTCTTCAGAGGAAAATGTAGAATGTGGCAGGCTGGCTTCATTCACTTGTCCTTCAGGATAACCTAATGTTTTCTTAGAAGGTGTTACACTGAGTTCAAAAGTTCCTGTGGAAGAGATTGCGTGAACAAGATCATGTGTGTGCTAGACAAGGTATGAAGCTTTCCTAATAAATGAACCTAATGTACTTTGAGTATAGTAAAACAAGACCTCAAAGCTCAGCTTCTGTTTTCTGGTCCAATTCGATCTGTTTCAGTGACTTCTGACAGCATAATTGATTTATTCTGGAGCCATACTTGACACAGCAAATAGACCTATATCAAACAGTTGGCAGTGATACTAGTGTAATGTGTTAATTGAATTTTTGTGATACTATAGAAGATGCAGGAAACTATCAGGACTTCTGGGCAAAGCAATTAATTTACTTTGCTATTCTGTTTTTAACTGATTGTTTAAGCCAAACCCATTTAAAATACTGACATGTCAACATTCAGTTCAAGATGAATAGGAAAATGTCTGCATCAGGTTTAGTCATTCTTTCCATTACTAAAGGAGATAGTATTTTATCTGAGATTCCAATGCAGCCCTCTGAAGGGAGGAGTGGACTTGGGCTGTGCCACTAAAAACAGTTAGAAATTCAATATTGCCTTTTAAAGGTCTGTGAATGTGATGCTGATTGCCAAGTGCTATAGAAGAGCTTTAACTGGTGTAAATATTGTGTGCCCCTCCCTACAATTAAGTTTTTTGATTCATTGTTGGCTTCTGGCACATTGTCTTTTAGACAAGACCTACTGGGCCTTTGTGGTTCTGTGTTTCTGGCATTGCAGTGCTAGAACTGACTACTGATTTAACATGTGGTTGCTTGGAAATCCTGGAGAAGAGAAATGGTGATTATGCTGGAACATGTTCAGAATTGGTTTAGTTTCATGTTCTCTCTTCTGATCATATATTGCTGCTCTCTTCTCCTGTTTCTGTGCTTTGCCAGTCTTCACATGAGGAAGAGAGTGAGAGCAAAAGCAGTATAAGGTCACTGATTCAGAAAAGGCAAATCCCAAGACCTCTGAATCAGTATTGCCACACATAATACTGGCAGCACTGTTTTTCACCTTACTGTCTGAGACACTTCTGGCCAGCCCTCACAGGTTATTAAACTCTGAAGTTAGGGAGTACAAACATCTTGATACAAACAGGACAGATTGATATGGCAAAGTAGGTATAAGTAGCATAATGCTGTCAAACTCGAAGTTTACCCTTTCAGGTTTTGAGTCTGTCAAGTATTTCTCAACTGCTATCGGATGCTACCTGTTATCACTATTTACTTAGTGGGAGTTCCTTTTTATATTTAGTTATCCTAATCAGTCTTGTGTGTGAGACACTGTAATGGATTGTTATTTGTGTTTTGGTTTTTTTTTAATTCTGATTTCTCTCACCTCAGCAGCTGACCCTATCATGTTGTTAGGATTAGCTGGTATAGCTATTTCAGCATGTGAAATATTCTACTTGCCTTAAGGCTATGTCTCTGTGCTTTTTAGAAACCTGGAAAGCTACAAAAATGCTTGAAATTATTAATGCATCTGGAGGGTACTTCATTGTGGTGAGGGGAGAAGATTGTCCAGGTTGGTCACTGAGGTTCATTTAATTCCCCAAGATTCTTGTTACAATCTGCAACACTCCAGCCTTTCTAAATGCCAGTCGTCATGTTACCTTAGCTAAGGAAAAGTTCACTGTCCATGCAGGTACCTGGAGTTGCCAGTTGAAAAGAGTGAAATATGGTGGTGGTGGTTAAAATAGCTGTGTGGAATTGGAAGGAGATATCTCAGACTTGGTGTAGACTGTTGAAGGCTGTCAAGAAGCAATAGTTTTTGTTTCCTGCTGGATCAGATCCAGAAGATCTAGAAATAAAAGTCCATCTCCTGTTGTTAAACTCCCTTTTTTTTCGGGGGGGCGCAGGGGGGAAGAGTAGTGTATTGTGAACAGTAAATAACGTAACTTTTATAAAACAGACATTACTGATGGCTGGCACTTAAGCAAAATAAAAAAAATACCAGACAACAAACTAGGGAAACCACCACCACCACCAAAACAAACCTCAACTACAGCTATATCAGTTAACAACTAAAGAGGAGAGATAACCACTGCATCTCTGAAAGGCTGAAAATGGTGAGGGTGTAGAAGAGTATTTGATATGATGTAGTACAGTTTTTTTGTCTTTAAACTTCTTGGTGTTGTGGTGAGAGTTCTGTGGAATGGGGCTTTGTGTACAATGAGGCCAGAAAGTGGTCTCTGGAAAGTTTCAGTTTGTTTTCCAAATTGAGAAATGTCCTGATCAATAGCTGCCTTTTCATAATGCATTTATCCTTTACAGTGCAATGTTCTGTCTTAAAATATATTTTTGTATGCGTCACAGTGAACTGTCAGGTTCTCTGCCTTGGCGGACAGGGAGGAGGCATCACCAGGTGGCTTCTTGGTCTATTACTTGTGGGGATCAAGAGCAGCACTGTTGGCTCTTGTGCTGTCCCACTCTTAACCTTTGCCCTAATTAAAGCCTTCTGAGTATGTTTCTTTACCTGGTGTGTTGATGTTTCTGTACTGGTTTTGAACTTGTGTTCAGATTATTGGGCCTCATAGTTAATATACTGCCCATGAAATAAGATAACACTTTGTCTTTAGACTCGGTCTTTTTTTCTTTTGCTTGTAGGGTGGTGAGGGAGAAATCAAGGATGGGGTCACAGAAGGAGGACAAATTCATCAACAAGTCCAAAGGAATCCTACCTATCGTCCCCGCTATCGCAGGTTTGTACTATTTCCATTGTTTGTCATTACACGTGGATGCTTTTGTGATCTATACAGGCTTCATTAGAAGCAAGAAGCTGTATTTTCTGGTTATTAATGTGCATGCAAATGTTTGGGACAGTGAGAAGCATTTTAGTTACTAGGAGAAAGGTGAGCCATAGGAGTAAGGAAACATCTACGTAAGTTGTTTAATGTGATTATAATTGCTCAGAACTAGGAATAGGTCAAGAAAAGGCAAAAAATTCTTTGTATCCTTTTAGTTGTCACAATTGAGCAGCATGTTGAAGTGAATTGGAAGGTCTGTATTTTCCTGGCTGATTCTTATGCTTTTTGAGGACAAGTAATGAATCTGCATCCCACTTGATCTGGGGCAGCTAGATCTACTATCTACAGGGGCAGGGTGTGCTTTGTAACTCTTCTTGTGGCCTGAAAAGAGTAGTTTGCAGCTAAGCACTAGATTAGTAGTCTGTTTGCATCCAGCTCCATCCTGTGGATCACTCAGGCTTGGTTCTATGCAGTGATGCTACTTTTAGGTACTAAGGAAAGCCTACTGTTGAGGAAAAAGTGGTGTCCTGTCTCTTACAGGCTGTTAGATTATGTAGCAGCATTAGTTACCTTGTAATATCCTGTGCTAGTGGAGGATACTGCTGTCAGTCAAGACTTAAAATTCAGGCTCCTTGAAGGTTCCTAAAGGAGAAGGTAATAAAATAGAAGTATCAGTTACTCTTGCTGGAACTTCTGGAGAAAGGGGGTGCTAAGGAGATTAAAGGGTTTCCAGAATAGTAAGAGAAAACTCGTCAAAATGATTGAATGAGAAAAATGTGTAAGGAGTGGAAGTGCCTGCAGGCTCTGAGGCTGGGAGAAGAGACAAATGGAAACAGATTATAGAGGTCCATAGAATATTGAGTGGCATGGAAAGGATGGATTAAACTATTTTTGTCTTTCCTTCTTATGAAAGAATATGCTATGAAGAGCCTTCAAATGAAGGAAGTGGGATGCATGTTGAAAAATGAAGTGAGGTTCATAGAACTACAGAACAGCACAGGGTGGAAGGGACCTCAAAAAGTTATCTGGCTGAACCTTTTGTGGGAAAGGGAGCCTTCATGAGATTATCTGGCACCCTGTCTAGTCACATCTTGGAAACCTTTAGTGGTGGGGACTCTACTACATTCCTGGGAAAGTTATTCCAGTAAATGATTGTCATTGTAAATCTTTCTTACACTAAGGTGAAACCTCTCCTGACAGAACTAGTACCTGTTGAACCTTGTTTTTTTCAATGAGGCTCCTTGTAAAGAGAGCACTGCTGTTGTCTTTGTAGTTGCACTGGAATACTTCTCTTTTCTAGGAGGAAAAGACCCAGCTTCCTCAGTCTTTCCTTATAGGGCAGATTCTCCAGCATTTTGATCATCATGGCTCTCCTTTGGCTGTACCCAGTTTTTCTATCTCCTCTTTGAGTTGTGGGGACCAGAACTGGACACAGTATTCCAGATGTGGCCTGATAAGTGCTGCATGGGATGTTCACATCTCTCCATGCTAGTAATGCCCCTGAATGCAGCCTGGGATCAGATTTGCCTTTGCTGTAGCAGCACACTGCTGTCTTGGGGGGTTGTGCATTCAGCAGGCTGCTGGAGATTTTTGCCACAGGATGTTGGTGATATTGAAAGCTTGCATGAGCTTTGGGGATATTGCTCAAATAACTGGAAGAGAACACCATTGTGATATCTCTAAATAGGCAAGCTGTGTGGCTTGGGAAATCACTAGTTGAAACCAATTTGAGGCTGGGAGGCTATTTGGGAGATAGGTTTCTTTGTCCTTTCTCTAGGGATCCACAGAACTGGTGTAAAAGGACACTTGAAGACCAAGTAGGCCGTTCTTATGTTCTTAGCAAAGATCCCTTGAAGTTCACGTGAGCACTGATGCTTTCCAGAGGGATACGAGGAGTAAGTTGCTGAGTCATATGTGTTTAGTCATACCCAGTGTAGGACTGCTTTCTTCGTTTTCCAGCCTTAGTTCTGACATCACCATTCCAGTTTCTAGCTTCTACAATGAGGGAACAATTCAATAGCTGAGGAATTTGATGCAGTTAAAAATATCAGTGTGAAATAGTCAGCCTCTGACTGTCATACCTTTTGAGATGTTGCCTCACTTTTTTTCTTACTGAATTCCTTTAAGTGGAAAAGCTCATTAATATTCTTGTTTTCTTGTGACTTATTTAATCCTGGAGAATTGAGTGACAAGTTAAATAAAACACTGATTACTTTTACTAGTGTTCTTCATAAAGCATTGTGACACAAGCCCCCACAACATCCTTTTCTCTAAATTGGAGAGAGATGGATTTGATTGGTGGACTGCTTGGTGGATTAGGAATTGATTGGATGGTTACATCTGGAGGGTAGTGGTCAACAGATCAATGTCTAGATGGAAATAGGTGCCAAGTGGGGGCCCTCAGGGGTCTGTATTGGGACCAATACTGTTTAATTTCTTCATCAATGACAGACAGTGGGTTCAGCAGCCTTCAGCAGGTTTACTGAGTTGTGCAGGGACAGGATGCCATCCAATGGAGCCTGGACAAGCTGGAGAAGTAGGCTCATGTGGACCTCCTGAGGTTCAAAAGACCAAGTGCAAGGTCCTGCACCTGGGTTGGGGCAACCCCTGGTATCAGTACAGGCTGGGCGATAAAGGGATTGAGAGCAGTCCTGTAGAGAAGGATTTGGGTGTACTGGTGGATGGAAGACTGGACATGAGCCAGCAATGTGTGCTTGCAGCCCAGAAGGCAAGTTGTATCTTGACTTGCTGGCCATGCTCCTTTTGATGCAGCCCAAGGGAGGTGATTCTGCCCCTCTGCTTGGCTGAGACCCCACCTGGAGTCCTGTGTCTAGCTCTGGAGCCCTCAGCACAGGAAAGACACAGACCTGTTGGAGAGGGTCTAAAGGAGAAGTACAAAAATGATTAGAGGGCTGGAACAGTTCTGCTGTGAGGACAGGCTGGGAGAGTTGGGGTTGTTCAGCTTGGAGAAGTCTCCTGGGAAGACCTTATGGCTGCCTTTCAGGGGCCTGTAAGAAAGACAGGGGCAGCCTTTTTGGCAGGCCTGTTGCGATAAGATGAGGGGTAATGGTTTTAAACTAAAAGAGGATAGATTTAGATTAGATAGAAGAAATTGTTTACCGTGAGGGTGGTGAAACACTTGAAGAGCCTGCCCAGAGAGGTGGTAGATACACCATCCCTGAAAATATTGAAGGTTAGGATGGACAGGGCTCTGAGCAACCTGCTGTAGTTGAAGGTGTCCCTGCTCACTGCAGGGGTTTTGGACCAGGTGACCTTTAAAGGTCCTTTCCAACCCAGACTGCTCTGATTCTGCTTTTAAGGAGCTTATTTGTATTAGTCAACCATTCACTCGTTTCTCTTCATCTTGTCTTTGTCTTTCTGTCAGCTGGCTTAAGAGGTCAAGTTCCAACACTGAATTTAGATTAACTATGAAATGGATGTAATTTCTCCCCTCCCTTTTTTTTTTTGTTGTTTCCAAATGTTTGAAAAACAATCAGCAAGAGGTAATTAACAGTGCAAGCGCAACAAGAAGCTGAATTTCACGGGAATAACAAAAATGTCCTTAAACATAATGACTACCTGTTCCATGCAAAATGGATCCATCCTTCTGGATGCTGGGTTTAGAACCACAAGCCTTCCACCTCTACTTTGAGCTTTTCTATCTGCGAATGTTTGTGTTAAAGTTGGCTCCCTTATCTGGGATTGTGGGAAACAAGGTGATACTGATGCTACTGCTTGTAGGAATCTGAGCTGAATAAATTTTATTCCTGAAAGTCTTAATTAGCATTGAGCAGTCAGGAATAGCACCATACCAAGAACAGTGAGTCAGCTGAGCTTTTGCATGTCATGTGGGTAAATCACAGGCTGGATAATTTACCCATGGTTAATGGGAATTTGTGTTTCTGATGCTTTTTTTTTCCATGTAAGAGGTATGATAGCTTACTGTATCCAATGTGAGTGCAAAATGTTTCTGTTTGAATTAACAAGTAGGCATTGCTTGCATTTACATGCGCTAAATCCCGTGACACTTCTGCTTTTTCTGTTGGATTCCTTTCAAGATGCTAAATTGGCTTTTGGGCCTGGATAGCTGTAGATGAGCTAAGCCAGCTAATGGCAACTAGATAGTAGGCAGTGACCTTGTCATCACTTTCAGCTGGGTTTTGACAGTTTATAGACATACTTTGTTTATCCTGGGAATGGGATGAAATGTTCTTGCATATTTCAAGAACATGGACTTGGTAGCTTATAAAATTCCATTATATCTGGAGTTGAAAGGGACCCATGAGGATTAAGTTCAATTCTCAGCTTCTCACAGAACTACCTAAAACTAAACTGTATGACTAAGAGCATCATCCAGATGCTCCTTGAACTCTGTCAGGCTTGGTGCTGTGGCCACTTACCTTGGAGCCTGTTCCAGTGGCCAACCACCTCTCTCAGTGAAGAACCTTTTACTAATGTCATATCTGAACTTCCCCTTGATGAAGCTTCATTCCATTTCTACATGTCCTATTGCTCGTCACCACAGCGAGGAAATTGGTACCTCCTCCTCTGCTGCCCCCCTTGAGGAAGGTGTAGATTGTAGTTGTAGACTGTAGCATGTATCCACACATTTGAGATGTGACCACATACTGTAGTTCCAAGCCAAAAAGCTTCTCTTTATTCTTTTGAATAACCAGTCCCAGATATCTCCCAATGTCATTAACATGTTAGCATTAATGAGGTCCAACTTGCAAGATACATTATGTGGTCAAGAAGGGCAACATAAGGCAAAGTGGGGAGATGCAGGAATAGTTTACAGGTGGAAATGCAATTCCCAAGGATTGCACCATTAATTATGGATAGGGCTGAAGTGGTATGTAGCTAGTCCAAGGCTAACTTGGCGGAGTCAGCCTGTATGACCACTACTTGCTTGTTTCTTCTCCTGCCCAGCAATTCAAATGGATTAGCTACCTCTTTATTGTATGACAGACAGTAGAAGATGCTGATGTACCTTCAACAGCGAAGAGACACTCAGATTGCATTGGGTTAGACAAGCAACAGGTTTTTCCCTTTCAACCATACGCCTGATGAACTCCAAAGGGATGGTTTGCTAGCATTTAACTTGTTACAGATGGGATGGTACTTGGTTAGAGAAGTTTTTGCTGGGCTAAGATGACGATAGTGTAACCTCCTCAGGCTTCTCTCATTTTTTTTTTTCCTTCTTCAGAGGGCCCCCACGTCCACGCCCTGCCCCAGTGGCTGGAGAGGCTGAAAACAAAGAGAACCATCGTGAGGCCAGTGCTATGAGTCAGCAGCCACTTCGTCGTGGGTATAGGCGCCCGTACAACTACCGGCGTCGACCTCGTCCACCCAATGCTCCAGCTCAGGATGGGAAAGAGGTAAATGTGCTTCTGGCAAAATGTTGCAGAGACTGAGTTTTGGTGGTTGAAGTTAGCTGGTTTCATTGCCTGTTCTCTGTGAACTTCTTTGAGAATAAGCAGTTTTTCTTAAATGGGACAGCTTCTACATAGTTCTTAATTGGAGTCAAAGTGTAACAAATATTTTTTTTGAAGTGGAAAGAAGCAGTTGTGTTTTTCAGTGTCCTCAAATCTTCAGTCTGTATGTAGCGTAAGAGATGGATTTGAAAGTTCCAGGTCTATTTCCTGAACTGCTTGAACCAGAGTTGTTCAGGGGACTGTTTGCAAATACATGTTTTTCCTTAATGAGGAAAGACTTTCCCATTCTGTATCTACTTGAGGTTGTCTACTGACAGAATCTGCTGTATAGTACTTCAAGTTTAGTGTATTTCCTGCAGTTAATATTTTCTGATTATTCATCTTCCTTGATTGTTTTAAAACCTGGGTTATGCTGGCCCTACCACTGAACACTGGAAGGGTCTGGAAGTCAGTCTTTGCCTATAATAAAGTTTTATTGTGTCTTAGGCAAAGGTGACTGAAACATCTGCTGAAAATCCTGCTCCAGTGACTGAGCAGAGTGGTGCTGAGTAATGTCCACCTCCCCAGGCACCTTTACCATCCCTCAGGTAAGGAATATAGGTAGTTCTTGTTCTCCAGCTGGAGCAGCATTGTGTACACTTGTAGGGTTTGGACTCTGGCCACATCCCCCTATGTACGGCTAGATATTTGAGAACTTTTGAGGTTGCTGTATAAGCAAATGAAGAAAGTTTGCTGCTTTCTCTTCTTTCTGTCTGTGTCTGTACTTGTGAAAAAGTAAATTTTTGCTTTATAAATCTGACTTTTCAGGAAGATTTATCTGGTCTTTATAGCAAAAGCATCTGCTTATGAGTTAGCAATGTTTTGCTTTAGGAACATACTGTGTTCTCAGTTTATGGATAGGATAAGCCAGTCATGCTTATCCTGTCTGTTATTATGATAGTTCCCTCTCCACCTGACATTTTACCTCTTCAATGGAAAAATGAAACTTATGTTAACTGCATTTTTTTTTAATTTGGCTCTTCAACAGGTGTCCTAAAATACAACTGAAAAGTAACACCAAAGAAACAAGCAATAAATCATCAACAATGACAAAAGCAAAGATCTGAAACACTGGAACTTAAAAGACAAAAAATTTACCAGCAGCTGAGATCTAGGGAACGCCTGCAACATAGATGCATGAAGAGAGAAAAAGAAAGTGAGATTTAGAAAGAGCAACCTCCCCAGTTTCAACAGCAACTGTGGGGTGTGTTGTTGTTTTCTTTTTTTTGTAAGAATTTCACTGTTTCACTAGTATTGAATTTTTCAGTTTTTCCTTTGGTATCAAACTGAAAAGGGAAAAAAAAACCCAACCAAAGAACTGAAATTGAAATTAAATGCTTTTTTTATTGGATGCTGGTGCTAAACCTCCCGTGTGTGATGAGGTTTTTTTTTTCTGTGCCAGTCCTGTTCAGTGCAGGACGTGGGGAGGAAAAACTTCCGCTTTCCTTGGTAAGATCTATTTGAAACTGCAGCATGGGTGACGTTCCTCACAAATAAAAGTGATTTCAACTATTGAAGTAGTTTTTAGTATGTCTCTTCGTGTTTATTTTTAAAATAATACATATTTTAATCTCACTGCTTCAGCTTTATATGTGAAAATGAGAGATGCCTCTTAAGTATGTGTTGGTGTATCTTGTGTAGAACTATGCTGGATGACACATGTGCAAGGATGTGGCTACATTAGGTGGTTCTACTCCAATCCAAGACAATTTCTGCAAATTATACAACAGAGCTATAACCTACACTGCCCTCTCTGCTCTTCTGGCTCCAAGGGTGTTGATGGACTTTTCTGTTACCATCTTGTGGTAGGGGCTAGGGGATTTGGAGTGCCTTACTAGGATATTGTCTTCCCCATCTGTTTTGCTAGGCTTTTGTGTTCTGTAAATAGTAGAATACAAGGTTTCAGACTCCTCTGCTCAAAAAGACATGGTGGGCATAGTAACTGCCACTTTATTTAAGCTTCTGTTCCAAATAACGGCAGTATGTTTTATTAGCTTCTCCACTTTTTCTTACTTGAAACCAGTAAAAATCTTTCTACCTGTGGTGTCTTGTGGTAATAAGCAACATACTTAGTGGTCTTACAAATGTGTTTTTCTAATGTTCCTATAACTTGGTTATGTTGCAAGTGTTATCAGTCTAGTTCCAGCTGCTCAATGTGGGTGTGTTTCTTCAGCTATCTCATGTCCTTCATTCTCTAGTTCAACATTTATCACGTTCCTGTCTTATGGGTTGTTGTTATCCAAACATTAGACAGTATATTTGTTTCCTTAAAACACCTCTTTCTATTCTTAGATATGCAATCTTGACCCAGCCTTTACTAAATAACACTTCATGTAAAACCCCTTGGTCTGGAGCAGTACTGTAACTATACACATGGAGGACTAAATGGGAGAGATTCTTGGCAGGTACTTGCTTTCCTTGTCTCTTCTAATTTCCCTGCTCTTGCACTCTATTAATAAAATTTAAACTATTAAGATAGGAGGTTTTCTGTAGACATTCTCATGTTACTCCTCAGCAAATTAGAAGTAGAGGGAGCGCAGGGTATAACTGTGCTCCAAAGCACTTTGCTTCCAGCTTCTGGGAAGGTGAGGAATGGCCCTTACACCCTGTTGCATTTGCCTGGTGGAGGCAGGGGAATGTTTAGTGATGCACAAGTTGTGCTGCCCACAGCTGACTGCATTGGGCATTTCCCACTTGCTTTTGCAATGAAATCATCTTAATGAGATGGGAAGTGCAGGTTACAGGCTTGGTTCAGGAAGGAGAGAGAATGTTGCTGACTCCCTTAAGTACACACACCGCTACGCTCCCTGCAAGCTCACATGGTGTAACATGCCTGTGCAGCACTGGGTCACTAACCCAGCAGTTATGAAAGTTAATTGATACAAGGATCACTGTGAGATGGAGTTTTTGCTCCAAATCTGGTAAGCTGTAGGCTGGGAAAGATGTTGAGAAGGATGCAGTGGTATTCTAATGCCTTCCCTTGGAAAATGAATGTGGCTCTTTTGACACAGAACAAAATTTAATAAGGTGAGGAAAACGTAAGTAATGCACCTTTTACAAATTCTTGAGGATAATCCTTAGTATACTTCAGTTTTGTTCAGAACCAAATTATTTCAGGCAGACTGGGACAAGGTTGGCAGTTTCACTGTAATATAAACAGATGCAAGATATTAATACTGCAGAATTTGTCAAAAACTACTTGAACTGCCTTCAGTTGCTCAAAAGCAAGTGTTTTTTTCTGAAAGTGAGATTTGATGAGCCAAACAGAATTTTCTAATCTCTGAAAAAAATGTAGGTCTGATTTGAATCAGTTTAACAAAGCACGTATTTTATGAAAGAAGAAATCGAAGGAGAGATGCAAGTAGTGTCTTAGTGTCCATTTTTTTTTATTACAGTCCTACCTTTGTTATAGGAGAAATCCTTCTATAAAATTGAAGCTTGTGACTGATATAGTTCACTTCATCCCTGAATTCCTGCTTATGAAAATACAAGCTCAACTCTAGCGAGTCTAAAGCACTTTCTAGAATTACATTTTTAGATGTCTAGGGCGGGGCATAAATAGTTCTTACTATACCGTGTGTTAGATGAACCTTGGCTGAAGAAATATAAAACTGGTGCTCAATATTGAGGGGCAGTTCTCTTGGCAGCTGTGGCGCTTGTGTACCTGTGAAGAAGGCTATGGGTTACTTGCCTCAAGCAGAACTTCAGTGTGTGTGGGTTTTTTGTTTGTGTGTTTTTGTGTGTGTGGGTTGGTTGGTTTGTGTGTTGTGTGTGTGTTTTTTTTTTTGGGGGGGGGGTGGGGGTGTGGTGGCGGTGTTTTGGGGGTTGTTTTTGTTTAGGTTTTTTTCAAGACTTTTAGCTATGAGGATTTCAAATTTGCGGAGTAGTTAACATGCTTTTATACCTACTTGGAGCCATTGTTTTTGTGTTACAATCATTCCAGCGTTCTTCCCTTTCATGGGCACTTACAATGGCTTACACTTGGAGTGGATTACATGTTCATAGTGTAATCATTTTACAGTGTTTTCATAATACTCTGCCTGCCTGACTGTAACCAAGCTTTCTGCTTGTGAGGGCTGTTGTCTACTGTTGCTTAGCCACAAAAATATTCCCTGCGGCTTGTGATCTTTTGAGGACAAAGAAGGGAAGAATGTTCTGCAGGCCTTTGTCTCTGCCTTGCTTCATTTAAACATAAGTCTTGCAATGATGAGATACTAAATAATTTGGAGAAATGTGTCCTATAAACTTCTGCATTGAACAACATTACATTCATGTGCAGCCCTTCCCACCCACTTCATGGGATGATTGTAAACAGGTACAAAAAATGCCTTGGAAATGAAACAGACTTTCTGCTGCAGTTGGAAAAACTCTGGAAGTAAAGCCTGTGCTACTCAGAAGTTGATTTTACAGCCTTCATGGCAAGCTATGTGCATACCTACTTAATGCTGGGGCATGTGCTTGAAACTCCCCTATAGAATGCTAGAATGAACTTGTATGTGGTCTGGATAGCAAAGGTTGTTATGACCCTAATAGCTCTAGAACATCAGGTTTCAAACTCTTCAATTTGTAGATCCATGGAAGAGGGAAAACTGCAAATCTGACACTCAGTTATTTGTTGTGGCTTTTTATAAAATCTGTTTGTAGATCCTTCAGTTCAAGGCCATGGCCTTTAGACACTATCCTTTCTGCTGGTTTGGCTTTTTGGAGAACCAGCTAGCCTTCAAGATCACTGTGATTCTGTGAAAATAAAGTATCTGCTCTGAGATATTCAGACATACTTTGGGGCACACAAGCCATGTGGCAGTGGGACCCTTGGTCAAGTGTAACGGAGATGAGAAAATTTTGGAGGCTGTGTCAAACAAGTGGTAGCTAGAACTCTTCATTTTGTGCTGTCAATAATAGTGGTGCAATGTAGCTGCGATTTGATTTTGACTCCTAAAGCTAGACAACAATGGACTGTGCAGAAAATTGACCCTGATGACTTAGAAGTAATTATTAATCTTATCATCTGGTGATACTAATATCTTAAGGTTTTAAAATGTGATAGGAAAGACCTACAGAAAGTTGTCACCAAGTTCAGAGCTTCGGGATATTTCCTGATTTGTCAAAATGCATCATTCTTCAATGCTTGGCTATCAGTCTGGAGTTTTGACTTGTAAATTGTGACTTTTTAGGACCACAGAGGTCCTTAGAACTAGTCAGGAACTGCTTTTACAGTGAATTTCTAAGGATGGTTGGTTGTAAGGTACGTGTCTATAGTACAGAAAGAGATCTGTTCTGGCAAAATTCAGAGTGTGGGTTAAATGTGTGAAGATCTGCATAGCCTTAGCTCAGACAAGTGGCTTTTATTAGTATCAGCCTAGAACTCAACTTCAGTTGCACCTCAAGTTAAGCTGCTGCTGCTTTAAGATATTAGGTAACATCAGTTAAGGTGGTAAGACTCAAAATATGCTTTGTACAGTGTACCTGTAATAGTCTTGTTTTGTTTCCAGAGGCTTAGAAGGTCTGTATTCTGTGGTTACTGTTCAGTGTGTTGAACTAGTCAATTATTTTCATTTACATTACACAATACTCAAATTTTTGTCCATGACAACTGTTTTCAACAGGCTGTAAATAATGCCCTTCTTTAAAATACACATCAGCTCAGAGTGTTGTAATCTTACCACTTTTGTTTGTATTCCAGTGATCCAAATCCAGAGCACCTAGAGAAAACCAGGCAAGTAAGGTAGACAATAGTTTATGAGAAGCAAAAAAAAAAAAAAGAGAAATTACCCTAAATGTTTTCTTTGAAAAAATGTAAATGCATTTCACAGTAGTGCAGAAGCAAGGAAGAGGCAGTGCTACAAAAAAAAAAAAAAAAAAAATCAGTATTAATAGAATGTACACAGAAAAACCACTGCTGCTTTTCATGCTGATACCACCTAGGTGATACAGTCCTTGCCCTGGAGGAAATGACTGACTCAGAAGGAATGCTGTTCACTCCCTTTGTTCTCAATAAGGTCTCTGCTTCTCTGCTAAGAATGCCAACAAAAAGAACATTATTTTAATATTAGTATGTGTAAATAGGGCTTTTATAGATTCAGTAATCTCTCCACACACATTTCAGGAAAAATTGCTGCAAAGAACTGGACCAAAATTTTGAAATAACTTTTGCCAACAACTAAAACAGCTAGCATGGATTATCTTCTTGAGCTTAGGTAATAATGAACTAGAAAGGTCTAATACTAAATGAAATAAATATTCTCAACAAAGCTCTAGGCCACATTCTGACAAGGACTGAGATGTCCAAGTGCACATGTGAAGTGCCCACAGCCCCTTCTCTGTTTTACACAGGACAGAAGGGCACAGTTCCAACCATCACAATTTCCCATGAGATTGCATATTGGCCTTGTAGCTAGGTCTCTGTTTCTTGATAAGAAACCATTAAGAGAGACTAAACAGCATTGAGAACCCAGGCAGCTATGTTGAGTGCAGTAGCACATAAGTTAGTAGACAAGGGCTGCAGGACACTTCACACTTTTTTTTTTTTTTTTTTTTAAAAGTTTACATTCAGAGGAGGAAAGTGCTTTGCACTACACCATGTGTGGTCCAAACAGCCTGCAAACATATGGCTCAGTTTCATTGCTCTTGGATAGTTCACTCTTAGACATCCAACTCTTGCCTTGCACACAGCTGAAGTATGTAATTAAGATCAGTAAATTTTATTGTGACAAGGACAGTAAAAACATTGCAGTGTTAAACACCAGACTGTATACTACCCTTAACTGGTGTTTAAGGGTTGAGTCCATAACCTCTTTTCTAAGTTTCACACACTTTTTGATTAAAGCTGGTATCCAGCTGTGGAAATAAGACAGCCTAGCCATACAAAATGAACTGGGGTGAATACAGAATCCAGTACCTGTCCAGGTGTCTGCATAACAAGGAGGAGGAAAAAAAAAAGGAACATTGATTTGTGACATGCTTAGTAAGTATTACTCAATAGAGGCTAAGGAATTAATAACTAAGAAAACAGGATTCCTTGCTGCTGTATCTGTGCATTCAGACTGGCAGTACACCGGTGCCAACTTCTCTTGCTTCTGTAGCTGTTTTGCAGAAGCATGTTTTGCCTTAAATACAGGACAGGAAGCACCTATGAATAATGACTGTACAGGCTTGGATCACGAAAGTGGAGTTTGCTGAGAGCAAACATAGAGCTGAACTGCTGCTGACACTTTTCATTACAGAAATCTTTGGTGACGGGTGATTTAGAGATGTCAACCCAGCAATCCGGATTACTGTTAGTTTTAAGACAGGTGAGCACTAGATGGAGCTGTTGCTCCATTAACGTCTTGCTGAAAATTTATATTGCACACTCCTGTGACAGAAAATAAAGGTGTTTCAATGGGGACTATCTTTTTTTTTTTTTTTTGCTGCATGCCTAAGGCATCTAGCTGTGCTGAAGTGTGGTAGATGGTGAGATGCATGAAGCAAAACTCACAGTCTCCACAAGCTGATGCTCAATGTAAAAAATAAGAAAACCAACCTAAAATAAACACAAATTATTTTAGTAGTAAAGTATACTCATCTTGCTGTATAGCTTTTCAAGGAACATGCACTCCTCCTACACTCATGCATATCCTTGACTCTTCTCTGGTTATCATTGCACAGCTGGGAAGAAAATCTTGATGAGAAAGAGGCAGATCTGGCCTGCTCAGCCAGCCAGATGCCCCAGGAAGAACAGACGATGTGCTCCCAGCTGCAACTGTCCCTTCTCTCTTCCCACCTTGTGTCCCTGCCTCTCAGCACTGTTAGGTGTTTGTGGTGGACTTTCAGGACTAAGATATAGGGTGGCAGAGATTAAAAATGTGCACAAGTGTCCACAACATCCCTACTGCAAACTCATTCTGTTCCTTCACAGTAAGGTGACATGGTACCTCAGTGAAAGCACCCATTGTTGAGACTAAATTGATGCCCGATGGTTAATAGTCTACAATTTCTCGGCTTTTTGATGAGGAGAAAATTAAGGTGCTCTTAACACATTCTGTTGATGGTGCTGTAATGCCTTCTGCCTTGTCAGTTATAGAGAAAAAAAAAAAAAATCCAAAATTTGGAAAGGAAAAGTGATGAGACTTGAGGATGGAAAAAAATGTTGCCAGATGCCTCCTCTCCTTACAGCTACATTCTCTGATCGTGGCCCTTCACTCTGGATAAACACATTATTCTGACAGACTCACATACGGTAATCTTTCAATTACAGGAAACAGGATTCAGCGCCACATAAAACATACAATTTAACTGAATGTCACATTTCATTAAAAGACATTTTTAAAAGTGTTTGAGTGTTATTCTCTATTCTTGATGGGATTCCTGGATTATTATAATATTTTTTTTAACTCTGGCCACTTGGTTTAAGTGTCCAAATGAAAAATGAGATTTCTGGAAAATTTACAATCCATCTGTACTTGGCACTTTTTGGCCAAAAAGTCACACAAAATAGTTTAAAAGACTGATTTTAATGAAAAGGAAGTTCTTTCTCCTCAAAATTTGCACTGACTTCCATCTCAGATAAAACAGTAATTTATGCATTAATTGCAAGCCACAAGGTGGTGTTCTTTTCCACACTTGATTAGAAAAGGAAAGTAATTCTTCCTTTTTTAATATTGCACAATAGCAACATGTGGAGAAAAGTGTGTTTCATAACATGGTTAATTTGGTTTCTGCAGCAGTCCCACAGACTGCACCACATACAGTGCAGTCTGTAATTGGAAACATTTTTTTTCTTAAGTGAGACATGCTATCTTCAGAGAGCTTGAAAAGAATAATTTTTCTGGGAAAATGAGTCCAAATAAATGGTTAAAAAATCCGAAGAAAATGAAACAACTATACATAAGCTGTCTGAATTTAAAAATTCTGTAACTGAACATCTATTGGCAATCTCACATCAAATTAACCCAATCTATCTGCAAATCTAGAATTTCACCTGTTTTTCATTTGGAAAAAAAAAAAAAATTTGTTTTCCTTGAAAGGCATGTGCTGGTGCAATACCACTGTGATGGTCCACTGTACTCCCACCCACTCCTCTGCCCCCAATTTGTTCAGATGTTAAAGAATTGCACATATATTGGTGATGAAGTGAGTATAATCTTCCAAGAAGAAAGACACAGAAAGCATGTAATTTGTATATGCACACACACTATAGAGATTGCTGATGAGCATAACAAAAATGGACATATTTTGACCTTTTACCTTCAACAATATAAATATATAGGTTATGTGTAATCTCATTAGAATACTTCCACAGATGTATACATAAGTAGTTCTTAATACAATGAAAGCAAATCCATCTTCCACAGTATCTGTGAAACTTCCATGGCTAGAAAACACAAAGACTGGAGTGATTTTCCAAGGGATGTAGTTCTGGCAGCATCATTGAACTAAATTTATTCATTTTGTTTGCTTTTCACCTTTAGATTCACTTAGCACCTCTTGCCATTTCTTCTCCATCTCTTCTTTGCAACTCAGGAAGGCATCTTCCAAATGCCTCATGGAGTTGGCCAGGTGTGGGTTGGTACGCATGACGACCATGTCATATGCCATCCAGGTTGCCTGCACTACAAACCCAATTATAACTACTAAGCCAGGAATTTTGGCTGAATAAAAGCAATGGCTGATTCAGTAAATGAATAAAGGACATGAATTATTATCAGTCCAGATCTTATGTCAGAGAAGGCCTGCTGTAAAATAAAGTGGAAACTAGCCACAGTAATACTGAATAGGAAATAAAAGACTGTTCGGTATTCCTTCTTTATAAATGTCTCAAAGTACTCCAGAATGGGAGATACACACTTTTACCTAAAAATTACAAAAAAATAGGTAATCACAAAGAAAGGTTCAACAGACTGTTTTAAAATAAATGAACCAAATAATCCTCTCTCCAGACCTGTTAGTGTCAGGAGGCTTGTATTAGGCAAGGAAGAGTAAGGAGGCTGCAGCATAGAGATTAAAGGTTTTAAGAACAACCTTAAAAATGAAATACTGATTTTGAAATAATGAGTATCTGACAGAGCAAGTAGTTTTAGGACCTATTTCATACTTTCCCTTTTACTATAAATTGTCTATAGTTTTCTCAGTAGCACTCATAAATTATGTTCAATTACAAATAGTTTAATTAACAGTTTCCATCAAGCCCTGTTAGCTGCACACAGTTTCTGATAGAATTGTTGCAGCACATGGTGAGGAATATGCAGTCCTCTGTATACATACAAGGCTAAGATTAAATTTGCAGAGGAGTCTTTATGCTAGCTGAGGAATTAAAACACGTCATGCACTGACCTGAGAAGTAGTATGTATCTCACCATTTTTCAAAATTAAATCTCATTTTACATACTATGCTTTAATCACTGTATATTAAATACATTATCATCTGTCACCTATTAATTTTAAATTCTGAGCCATCTGAAACTTGTAGATAATTTGCATTATTTCTTCCAATTAAGAACATTATGGCATTAGTTGATGGTGATTGTTTCCACTTAAATTTCTATCACATGGAAGTTTACTGCAATAAATATAATAATAAATCTTCAATGTCTTCACTCTAAGAGACAAATCCATACCATTCTTAATAAAGACCTGTACCTGTTAGTTTTTCTATTTCCTCCAGAAGTTTTTCTAAGTCCTTGTTCAGGTCCTCCACCATCTTTACCATGTTATCATAGTTTCCTGCCTGAGCTTCTGATTCAGCCATCTACAAGGAAAAAAAGAAATTTAAAACTTTATTTTACTTTGAAGTGATTTTCACAGCTAAAAGTAGCATTATAATAAAATTTAAATATATAAATATATATATATATTCAGTTTACACATGAATTTATTAAAACCCTGACATTTATGGTACTGGTTATCACCTATATGCTGCATACTCTTTTCAGTCCATTGTGAAATTTAAGTAGAAAATCACACTCAAATATGCTGTGTTGGTGCAAAATGAAGATTTTGGTATCAGTAATAATAAAGATCACTGTGTCAAACACTTAATAAGAAAATATTATTATCCTGTTACAGTTGTCTTCAAGCTTCTTTCCCAAATATTCTGATGTAGGGCAATTCCCAATTTTCAAAGTTAGTTGTAAAATCCACACTTCTATTCAGTATTTCACACTTTTGCGCTACAGCCAGGTATACGCTAAGTTCTGTCACCATTTAAGTAGCAAAGTGCATATTATTTACTAACCTCCACTCAGGTTGTGGGTAGGAAAATTTCAGGAAAATGCTTGGGTCTAAAAAACAGTTGTAGAGGCCCTATGTATGCGATTTCAGAACCTTGATATTAGCCACACGTGACATGCAGCCCTGCCTTTAACTTCCTTTTCTGAAAACCACCGATGGGATGGGATGAACCTACGAAGGAGACAAAAAAGAGCTTTGCTGTAGTGACATGCAGCATAGTTTTTGCCAGCTTTTTTAATGTATGATTTCTCAGACTCAGCGGGCATCCACTTCCCGGTTTTTATTGCTCATAAACACAGAAGGAACGCAAGGGGTTATCGTGGCTTTACAGCTTTTTAAAGCGATGACAAGCCTTATCAAGATGCTGGGCGTTCAAGGGTCTCTTCACACAACCCGTTTCATTATGTAACTGCGTGCCGGCAAACCGTTCACCCTCGAGACCTTAAAAAGCCCGAAGCCTTGGCTGCCCCACATGCAGAGCCGCTTCGGCTTTCACCAAGACCGCGGGGCGCCCCGGGCACTGCGGGACAGCTGGGCCGGGCCCGGGGGCCGTGTGAGGACCCGCCCTCAGAGGGCGGCCATCGCCCACGCTAACCAGCCTCACCGCGCAGCCCGCTCCCTCCTGAGGGGAAGGTCCTTCTCCCGTCCCCTCCCTCCCCAAGCTAACACCCGGGCGGAGAGTCTGGGGGCCCAGCCAGCGCCTCACGCCAACCGCGCCGCCGGCCCCGCTCCGTCCCGCCTCACGGGCCCGCGGCCGGGTACAGCGGGGCCGGGGAGAGGAGCGGGCGGGAACTGGACACAAAAAAACCCCGGTGTTCTCTCCTCTCCTGCGCGCTCGGCCCCCGAGCTCACGAACTCGATTTAATTTTGTGTTTCACGAAAAGAAGCACTTGGGTCAGGGGTTGAGCGGCCGACGGACACCAGGGGAAAGGCACGAGTGTCCACCCCCGCTGCGCGGCTCCGGGGCCGGACTGGAGCACGGCTGCGTGTCCCGCCACCCCTCTCCTAGCCCACCCACCGCCGGTCCCGGGCCGCGGCACGGCAGACCCGTGGCGTCTGGGGCAGGGCGGGCTTGCTGGGCAGCCCCTCCTCCCCTGCTGTCCGCGGTGCGCAATTGCCGTTCCCCGGAGGCTGGACGACAGGAGGTAACCCCCTACCCCTGCTTAAGGCCCCTCTGGCTGTGCCCCAGCACCCCCGGGCTGCATGGCCCTTTACGCTGGCCCGGCGCGTCTCTTCCCTGCCCGCCCCAAGTCCCGGGCGGCTGCCGGCAGCTGCAGCCGTCGCAAAACTGGTCGCACCACATGGTGTGTCGTTTCGGGAGTTGTCCTGAAAGTAACCCAAAAGTTACATCTTGGGCCCGAAGTTCGAAAGTTGGGTGGGGCCTTTGCTTCTTTTCTGTGGGCATCCATCCATCCATCCCCCTGCCTGCATGATGGAGAGAGACTTCAGACCTGGGCCTGTAGGACGAGGACAAGGGGCAGCAGTTTTAAACTGAAAGAGGGTAGATTTAGATTAGAGCCACAAAGATGATTAAGGGAGTGGAGTATCTCCATTATGAGGAAAGGCTGAGGGCACTGGGTCTCTTTAGCTTGGAGGAGACTGAGGGGTGACCTCATTAATTTTTATAAATATGTGAAGGGTGAGTGTCACGAGGATGGAGCCAGGCTCTTCTCGGTGACAACCAATGATAAGACAAGGGGCAATGTGTACCAACTGAAGCACAGGAGGTTCCATCTGAATATGAGAAGAAACTTCTTCACAGTGAGGGTGCCAGAGCACTGGAACAGGCTGCCCAGGGGGGTTGTGGAGTCTCCTTCTCTGGAGACATTCAAAATGCACCTGGACACATTCCTGTGTAACCTCATCTAGGTGTTCCTGCTCTGGCAGGGGGATTGGATTAGATGATCTTTTGAGGTCCCTTCCAATCCCTAACATTCTGTGATTCTGTGATAAGGAAGAAATTATTATGAGGATGATGAGGCACTGGAACAGCTTGCCCCAAGAAGCTGTGGATGCCCCATCCCTGAAAGTATTCCAGACCAGGCTGGTTGGGGCTTCGAGCAACCTGGTCCCTGCCCATGGCAGAGGGGTTGGACTGGATGGTCTTTGAAGGTGCCTTCCAGAAGGTGTTTGCAGGACTAGGCAAAGAAGGGTTAGAAATTTTTGTAAGACTGAAAAGACTGAAAGTTTGTCAAGAGTTTGCTGATACTAGTAATTACCTTGTATATAGCAGTGAGAATCAAGTCCCTTCTTTGAAGTTCTCACACCCCAAATCGTGTCCCATGGCAGATCAGTATCCAAACTTTAAATGCTTTGGCCTGTCTCTTGTTCTCCTTTTTCATCTACACAAACACAAGCTTAGTCCTGTTTTTAAGTGATTGAGTATATTAGTATTCTCATCATGAATGAAACTTGACTTGTCTCTTGCTATCACCACTCATTTCGCTGCCAACTGAGTAGTTGGTTTGAAGACGGCAATCCATCTTCAAAAGAAATGAAGTATTTATTCACTCAAGTTGTAGGAATGCTGCAGAATTTATCACAGATCATTGTGTTGCTAAAGTTTTGTAGAGTTTCAAAAGTGGTTGAGCAAAATTCTTCAAGGCATATGAAAGAAAAAGTTATATTTGGCTAAATAAATCCTTGAACCACAGGCTACTGGAGGCTGGGGAGAGTGTTAAGGGAAGTATCATTTTATGTTGTTGTAGTCCTTTGTTTCCTATAGGTGCTCTCACTGCCAGCTATCTGAGGCATAATGCTAGGCTGATAGACCTTGGTTTGAGGTGGCACAGTCATTTCTCAGGTAACCCCAGCTCCTAAATTCTGTGCCTTTAAGCTCCCTTCCAGATATGGCTTCCTTGCTGTACATGTGTTTATATGTGGTTAGGAGGCTGATTTTTGGTCTAGCGTGGTATTGCTTTTTAATACTGCTTCATTACTCTCTGAAAACATGGGCAGAAAATTTATTGTGTTTATGCATGTAATTCTGATAGCTTGGCAACCACCTTGCTACTGCATAATAATCAATGTACTAGAATCAGTTTCCAATGACAGTGGCAGACAGGAGCCGGTTTAATCTCAACATAGCTTTCTTCATTTGTGATTTTTCTCCACTACAATTAGGACACAATAATGTATTAGAGGGTGAATTACAGGTGTAAAAAATACATTATTAAATGAGGTAGTTCTTCATGCATTTTTATGTAACAGTGTTATAGCTCTTGGTGATAAGTACTTTCGAGTTCTTCTAAGGTCTCTGTGGGCATCCTTCCCAGAGGATAGCTGGCTCCTCTGCTTCTTAATATGTGAAGCCCTGCAATTTATTCTAACCTGAGACTGAGTGTTTAGGTCACTCTGCTTCTGTTCACCAGCTTCTGGGTTTTTCCAAGAGGAGCTGTTGGGTTCTCACTGGAATATGTGAACAGTGTAAAAATGCGGTGGCAAAGAGCAGGAACTTAAAAGGGAAATTTACGTATTTAGCAAAAAGAACATGAACTGAAAGAGGAAATGTGAAGGTAACAGAGGAGTATGCATAAGTATTGTGCTCAGAATGTTAACTGCTAAGGACAAGAGCACTCAGGAATTACACTGAGCTGAACTGAATGCATGTGATAATGTGCTGCACCTAACTTACAGTCTAACAGTCCTGGAGTTCTAGGAGAGGCTGTGGCCAAGAATTACACTGTGGATGAGTACTGATTTTGGGAACCCAAAGAACTCCTGCTTGGGGAAGTTATTTCTTTGAAGAAGAGGAAGGCAACAGAATTTAGCTCAAATGTGTGGCATATAACTTCTGACATTTGACCAAGACATGTAAATCAGGAGTTAGGTTACCCTTTGTACTGTGATGTCAGTGTAAGGAAAGGGGATTTTAGTACTTGTAAAACATACAGAAGTTCTTATGACCTTGTAGTAACTGTACAGAGAACTTGGGCAGCTATGACCTTAGCTTGGTTTCTCAGCTGTGTTGAATGAATCCCAGCTTCTGGGCCAGGAAAATCTGCCAAAGAAACCAAAGGGAAAAACTGTACTGTAGCCTACTTACAGCATCTAATCAACCTTCAGCATCTTTCCAGAGCATCTGGTTTGAGAACAGCTGACCATGCCAGTGACTCCATGAAACTGTGCAAATGACATTTCCATTTAGATTCTAGAAAAGAGTTGGGAATTATGAGGTCTAATTTGGCAGGGAAGTGAGAGAAAAAGACTATTGTTTGATGTGCCTAACCCTGAATAGAGGAAGTGCAGAGGAAATAGAGGAAATCAGCACTGCAGAGAGGGACTTGGAAGTTCTGGGCGACAACAGGTTGATCATGAGTCAGCAATGTGCCCTTGTGGGCAAGAAGGCCAACGGTATCCTGGGGTGCATTAGGAAGAGTGTGACCAGCAAGTCGAGGGAGGTTTTCCTTCCCCTCTACTCTGCCCTGGTGAGGCCGCATCTGGAGTACTGTGTCCAGTTCTGGGCCCCTTGGTTTAAGAAGGACAAGGAATTACTGGAGGGACTCCAGTGTCGGACTATGAAGATGATTAGGGACCTAAAGCACATTTCTTATGAGGAGAGATCGAGAGAGCTGGGTCTGTTCAGCCTGGAGAAGAGAAGGCTGAGAGGGGATCTCATCAATGTTTATAAAGATCTCAAGGGTGAGTGTCAAGAGGATGGGACCAGACTCCTTTCAGTGGTGCCCAATGATAGGATGAGGGGCAACAGCCACAGACTGAAGCACAGGAGGTTCCATCTGAATATGAGGAGAAACTTCTTCACAGTGAGGGTGACAGAGCACTGGAACAGGCTGCCCAGGGAGGTTGTGGAATCTCCTTCTCTGGAGACATTCAAAACCCACCTGAACACATGCCTGTGCGATCTACTCTAGGTGTACCTGCTTTAGCAGGTGGATTGAACTAGATGATCTTTTGAGGTCCCTCCAACCCCAACAATTCTGTGATTCTGTGAAGTGCTAGCAAATTGCCAGACCTTCGACTGGCTGAAGAAGACTGATGCATAATCTTTTAGTCATTTTATTTTTATAAGGATAAGCTTTTTTTTTTTTTTTTAATTTCTTTTTATATAATACTTCCCTTTCCTAGCCTTTGTTCCTTTGGAAATTTTAAATAACAGAAACTGCAGGGATGAACTGAAAATCATGCTAGAACTACCATTTTCAAGAAAAATCTAAATATGAAATAAGCAAATAAATTGTTCTCAGAAGACCTACCATATTGAGAGGCAAAGCTCATGAGGCAAAACAGAAACTTGGGATAATGACAGGAATTTTTCTTTCACTTCTAGATCATCCTATTCCAGGATTAATGTCTAGCTTGCAGAAACTAAAGAACAGGTACTGAGCCTTTCAACCTCTGTGGGCTTAGGCTGACCAAAAGATGAGTCACAGTCTAATAGCTATAAGCCACAGTTTTAAATCTTACATTAGGATGTGAAAGTAAGAGACCTTACTGCCTCTAAATTACTGCAGAAAAAGTAAATATCATAACAACACTTAAGAAGGGAATCGTTTCATCTGAAGTTTGCATTTTCTGGTTCAGCAGCAGTTACTTGGAGTATGCTTATCTTCTGGAAGTTGAACGGCAAAATTAGCACCCTGAGCACATAGGAGAAATACTGAATGGTTTGTGGTTGAACTGCTGCTTAGTCCCAGAAACACATCTTGGGGCCAGTGAGCAGCTGCTGTGTGGTTTGTATGGTTGCTAGGTGTGCTATAACCATCTTGGAGATAAAGAGGACATTTTTGTTAATAAGACTGCCAGTATACTGCCTTTCAATATGCTTAATCATACTACTTAAGGAAAAAACAGACAGAAGGGCACAGGCATTTAAACAGGCAGTGTCTTCTTTGTGGACGTGCACACAATACAAGATTTATAGAAGGAGAAGTTTCGTTTTCGTAGGACAAAACCTGACAATAAATGACTGCTGTCCCTTAACTAAACAGAAGGAGGGCTTGTGGATCAGTGAGGAAGATAATATAGTTTGAAGCCTGAACCATTAAAATATCTTCTCCAATGAGTCTGACTAGGAGCACAGCAGAAAGATTGACTGGGAAAACTAAAAGCAGCAGCTTTTGCATATGCATACCTTGAATATTAACCCTTTGCCTTTCCCATGCTTTTGCCTACAGTTGAGTGCTGTAGAAACTATGAAAGAAGGAGGAAAAGGAGGAATATTGCCAGTTATTTTTAAACAGGAATCTGAATAGATTTCCCCAGCTGGCCTTGGGGAAGGTGCCTGTGGAAAGTAACACATTTCAGTAAAGAAGTCATTTAAATGAGGAACTGGCTTTTGCATTTTAACCACTTTTTAATGGAGAATAGTGCATAGGGCAGATCTTCTGCTCCTTCATGTAGAAAATACTGCTGAGAATCAATGCAAGTTAGTACCAGAATAAGAGGAAAGTTGAAATGAGAGTCTGAACCTACACTCTGCAGCTGTCGTGGTCTAACTCAGGAAATTTTCAGTCTAGAAGATGTCTCTCCTGGTTTCTCGGGGGATGAAAGGCCACGTCACAGGGCTATTTCACTAATACTATTTTGCCCATGTCTGGCAGTCTCGGTAGAGAGATCAAGCAATGAAGAAAACCACACCTCGTTTTCACCATTTTACACACATAGTAAATGCTAGGTGGAGGACTAATCCTAGAGAGAAACTTGGGATATACTGGTGTACTAATATATTGATATGCAGTCTCTCTTACAGATCAATTAACTACTGTGTTTCAGTGTCTAAAGCTATTGCCTCTGTCACAACTAAAATTTTCCCATACCAAATAATATATGCAGCACCCAAGTGTTAATAACAGTAGGTAGGTTTTGTTCAAACAGTTGGCAGAGATCATATAATCTTCTACACCTTCCCAAAGCCACCTGCAGCATGTTGTTGACTGTGAAATGAACTTTGTCTCTCAGCAATAGGTCTCATGTTTTTTCCTCTTGTAGTACAACTGCCTCCCACTTGTGCAAAGTAGGTAAACAAATAATCTTGTACAGACTCATATAAACAGGAGTCAGGAATCTGAAACTCTTCACACAAGATTTTTCAGTGATAGGAGAGGGCAATCTCTGAGCTAATGGGGGGAGCTGGCAGACCAACAGCAGGGGCTCATATACACAGGTTGGGTGGGAAGAAAGTTCCCAGAATTAAAATACTGAGGAACTGAGGTGCAATGAAGATTACGCTGCACAGGCACTGAGGACTGAGGGCACCAACAGAGCAGAATGGTGACCACAAGGGCATCATAGCAGGAAAAGGTCACAGGGCAAGTTCAAGGATATTATCCAGTCTGGTTGGGGAGCTCAGGATTTTGAAAGGGGTTTGTAAGTGAGGGTCATTGCCAGAGCTGTGTGGGAGCTCTGAGCTGGATTGGTGGGAGGGAAGGTCAGAGGAGGGCTGATGGCAGATCTGGAAAGTGCTGGCAGGATGCATGGACAGCCCGAGCAGGAGAGAGATGAACGAGCAAGGAAGAACAGGAATAAAGCCTGCATTGCTGCTCTCTGTTGTAGCATGTTTTGGTGTTATTGGTCTTTTCCTTCTTTCCTCATTTGCAGATTGTGTTCCTGATAGAAAGCTGTTGCAGCGTTTGGAGTCTTAGGCCTTCTGTACAGATTTTCTGTTCCAAGAACCCTTTTTATTCTAAACATGAACCTGTAATGTGAGGTGTATGATTTCTGTTTGTTACGTTAGCCTATCCCCCCTGTTTGCCTGCCTTTAAAATTACACTGCAAGTCCCTGCCCAAGACTCTTTGCTTTGCCTGTCTCTGTCATTGCAGGTTAGCAGCTGGTGCAGGGAAGCCAGGCAGACCTGTTTTACAAGTGTGTGCCTACCTGCCAGCTCATGTGTTGGACGTATACTCACGCCATCTCCCTGGGGAGACAGCTGAGAAGAAGTGAAGCTGAGCACGTCTGGGACAGGAAAATCAGTGAGGAGGAACTTAGTCATAAGAATTACAACCACACAAGGTAACTACCAGCGTTATCAGGGGCGGCCTCAAACAAGCTGGGAACTGGCAGTAGACGAGCTCCAGGAAGAGACTCCTGCGGGGCAAGAGGAATGGTGTAATTCAGGTAAGTGAGAGAAAACAGTGCTGGAAGATTAGCTAATGAATGTTTAATTTTTTAAAAAGACTTTCACTAACAGAAGTGTGACCTGAAATAGGATGTAGCTGTACCATAAAGTCTACGCATCCGTGTATGTACTTACTGCTTGTATTGAAGTTACTTATGAATTTCTGTGATCATACTGGTATTGGTATTTGAGAAAAAAAAAAGAGATATATCTTCTAAATGGAAGAATATAACAAAGGAAATCAGTTTCATATAAAACTAGTCTCAGTTCACTGAAACAATGCAGGGCGATGCTATGCATGTGTGTATAAAAATGTACAGTATTTGGTTAAGTAATACATGCCTAGGGCTGGATTCAGAATTAATTAGCATTTGACTTCCATCACTGTTGCTTGATTTTAAGGGAGCTAACTCTAATCCAAAGTGGTACAGGTATCTAGATTTTTCTATGTGTTTACTTGTTTGCACGTATCTGTGTGTGTGTGCATGAGCTACTGGTTAAATTATAAACAATGTCTATGTTAAATGCATGAAGAAACCAAAAGTTGGGAAACCATGAAGCTGAAGTTGTGTACACAGCTTCAGCTCAGTTTCCTTGTGGCTGTGCATTTATGAAGGCAGATTCACATTCCATTTCTTAAGCCATTATGCAGCAATATGATGTCATGCAGTATTTTTACCTCACAGTGCTTTTTACAAGATCTATGTGTATGCATGGTCCTTTGAAAAACTCCTTTGTTCTTCTTATGTTCTGTCACAGTTTTTGCTGTCACAGTTTTTCAGAATATATGTATCAAGTTTATGCTAGGGTTTGATACAGGCTTAGTACTGGCAGCTAACACTAAAATCAGAGTTCAGTCAGAAAAAAAGAGACAGAATGGTTGGCATTTTCAAAAGTTGTGTGTGCTTCTGACTGCACAAAAGGAAGTCATAGGTAAGAATGTGCTGTTGAGAGTCTGGCCTCTATATTTTCCATATTCCAAGCAGCCTGCTCACTAAAGGCTTCAGGTGAATGCACGCCTCACTTTTTAAATTATTATTTTAACTTTTATTTTGCAGATAACCTGTGAACAATAACTTTTTGTGCCTTAAGTCAGGGAGAGTGTGATCAAGATATATGTTACTTTTTCAGAAACTGTAGTAAGCTGTGTCTGCATTAGAAAAATAATATTTTTGCCTTAAAAACCATTCAGTTTCTGTACAGATTCACACTTCTTTATTCAGACTTCCTCACACTGCACAAATAAATTAATTTTTTCTGAGCTGATCTAAGTTTAAGCAAAACTTAGCACCATGAGAACTTGCGTATCTCCACTGATAGGGTGCTAGTTTGGACTAACCATGTTAGCATAAAAGCACAGCAGTGCAGAGTCCTCCTGACTCATGCTAATCAATTCAGTGTTGACTGCTGACTCTGCCTGTTTCTGCTACTCCCTTGAAAAGGAGCCAAGTTTGTCCTAAGTAGTTCACCTGGTCAAATAGCAACATCGACCTCATTATTTGCTGTTTTCTCCATAGTCTGGCTTTTCAGAAGTGGTCAGCCTAATTTTCTTTCACTCCTTTAGTATGCTTCAGCTGCAACTAACCTAGGTTTGATGTTCAGGTTCTGTCTAATTGTGAACCAAGAAAAAATCTTGAGTCACCACAGGCGATATTTTTAAACACTTGTTTTCTTATAGAGGGTGTTACAGTTACCAGCTGTTGCAAAAGTGAGTTAGAGACCAAATCGTTGTTACTGAGACATTATTCCAGCCAGTACAGCAAGCTGCAGTGTATTATCAGTAATACGTGTTCAGGGCAGAAGTGAGATGGCTGTGGTATGTTATAACTTGAGTTGCCCCATCAGAATTCCCATTCTGAACAGTTGAAAATGCTGCTTGGTAGCCCATGGGTGGCTTATGGTCAGAGGTGAGATGATGTGACGGGTGGGGGAAACCTTGCAAAAGTGTCATGATCTGCCAGGGTGTTGGAAATAGTCACTAAGGTCTTCTGAAGGCAGAAGAGGCAGGCTATGTAGTCTTAACAAATACATAGTGTTTTGCAGAAGTACATTCTTACGGCATCAAGTTGTTAGGCTTGAAACCTGTGGGACTTGTTTTTTATTTGTTTTGGACACTGCTTTTGGTAAAACAGTGGACATTACAGGGGAAGAAATATCTGTTTCACTGTTTGCTTTTCCTTGGTTCTTTTCTTCTCCCTCTTCACTCACATTCAACATGCATGACTACTCGTTTGTCCTGAGCCCACACATAATGATTTCACTGCCATTTTGGTTCCTGCAGTTCCCTGCTTGCTCCCCTCCCTTTCAGCTGCCCAGACAGGACAGGGGGCTTGTGCATAATGGTTCCCTAAGCCTTGACTGGTGGCCCTGTTCAAAGCTCATATAAAAAAGGAGGAAAATAATAAAAGCGGCACAGCAATGGTGACTGGAAAAGCTTGAGAGCATGGTTCTGACACTGTAAGAATTAACTAGAAGGCATAATGGTTAAAGGATTTGTTTTGTCTTTTATCAGTAAGACAGTATGCTGGACCGAAGTGAGTTACTCAGCTGTTCTTTACATGCCTGTAGTCATATTACAATTGGGCCTCACAACTAGCACACGAAAAACATCTGTAAGAATATTTTTATAATAAAGTAGTGTGCAGTTAATGCAGGCCAGGAAGTCTGGAGAAATAACTACATTAACTTCCATATCAGCTCATAGTACAGTTTACAAGGCCTAATGAAGATCCACATGTATCTTAGCCCTTATTTTTATCATATTTAATTAATTTAATCAGGTGTTTATTTAGACAGAATGGTTAATCAGTACTCAAGGATTTACACATGTGCACTGATGATGGGAACTGATGTTAGTTCCTAAGCCACACATATTCACTGGGAAAACTATGTATTTACCCTGAATATGTACACCTCGTTTTCCTGAACATGGCAGGAGCAAGCATCAGGCAGTTTCTGTGCATGCAGTTCCCATATATTCCATCGACATGTAAGCCTTGATATTTCTCTTTTTTTTCCTAAGTGTTCATCACAATGTCTGTCACTCAAGCTTCTCGACTCTTAGGTCCTCACACTTTGAACAGCATAAATTGAGACTGATGAGAAATTGAAGTCCATAATATGTGAGAGGGGTTTGATTATTTTAGGCCAGAGCACCTTCCCAATCCAGTTTACCTCATAGCCATGTGAATGCTTGTGCTAGTGCTAAGGGGACAGTATACATGTGGGAATGAGTGACAGGGGACTGGACAAAACATAGTAGGGCTTATGCTGGCACACAGCGCCTGTGTATTTGTGCTGACACAGGGAATGGTTTGACAATACAGCTTTAAACAAATCAGCCATTTGCCATCCTGAGTAGCAGGAGATCCATTTTCCCTGTTCCTGCTTCTGAATGTGTCCTCCTGCTGCTTCCTTGAGCCTGCACTGGCATTCATTGAATTGCTTGGTGAACTAATACCACTCACTAAAATGTCAGGAAATTACCATGGCAAAAGAAAAGTTCATTTTTTCCTGCTGGCTTAGTGGTTTGAATCAGTTTACCTGTGATCAGTTGCACAGCCAGGAGAGAAATAAAGAGTGGAAGAAAGTGGAGAGAAAAGACACAGTCTCTTCTTTTGGCATTGCTGAGCACTTTATTCAGAGCAGCTGCAGTCACAAACTACATTCATATTCAGTATTGGGGCTTCCTGAACTCGTTTAAGCAGCCCTGCATCTGCCATCTTTTACCTACTTACTTTGTCCCTGTGTTGTTATCTGTGCTTTTTCTAAACTGCCAGGGCAGCAGATCAGCTTGGCAAAAAATGTGGCTGAAAACAAACCACCACCTTTTCCCGCAGTGTTCATCAGGCTGGCAAATGTGCACAGAGGAGAAGTGTCTGCATAGGGCAGATGTGGGAGCTAATTAACCTGGCGCTTTTGGGGGGCTGTGAAACTGCTGGGACAGAGTTTTCCAAGTAGTCTACAAGTAGCAGTTTGCAAATGCTACTGGCTCCAGGTTAGTTTCTGCCAAAGTTTTGCTACATAATTATTGACTAAGGGCAGCTGCTTCTGCTGTTTCTACATACCATGGTCTTCACTGTTTGGACATGGGGCTTTCGATTCACGTATTTGTCAAAGAAAGGCTTGACTGCCATCATTGTTGTGGTCTGCTTGGAACTGCATAGTATCCGAACATTGTTAATAATACATTGAGCATTGTCCTCTGCACCAGTTAATGTTAATTTCCTTCTGACACAGCAAAAGCTCCCACATCTCTCCAAATTTGTTTAGCAGAAACACTGTTCCCTCCCTCTGAGCTCTGGTCAGGGGAACAAGTAGCTTTTCAAAACTCCTTTACAGAGACCTTCACAAGCCCTGGCTGCTCCCATTCAGTCCCTTATGTTGAGAAGCTTTGTTCTAGAAAAGCTCATTTCCTTCTGGTCACCCATATGAAAGGGAAGGTGTCATTCAGGAAGGCTTTGGAGTCTGAAACTGAGTGGGAACATAGCACTCTTACCCGAGCCTTGGTGTTCTGAAGGAAGCGTGGCCTAGCACTGTGGTTGGTACCTATCATGTTTGATTTTTATATTGCACTACCAACTAGTTTTCTTAAATAAGATGTTCAGTCACGTTGATGTGCTGCACAGTAGAGAACTTGATGAAAAAAATGATGTCCAAGAGAAAAAGGGAAGTTCCAGGTTTTGTGTAAACAACAAAAATAATGGGTTTCAACTGAAGGAGCATGAAATCAGAGTAATCTGGAAGAGTAGATAGGCTCAGGCAAGGAGACCAGACTATTGAAGCAAATATGTTTTTGAACATAAACAATGAAGATAAATGAAGATGCAAGAATTTCAATTGAATGGATTTTAATGTGTGGAAAAGCGTAATAAAAACCCCGTGGAATTACTAAGCTGACACTTACTTGTGATTGCACAAATAGCTCAATGCAAATTCTGAATTGAAGTAAAACAGGATATGTTCTCCTGTGCTCATGATCTAGACAGCACTGGCCTTGGCACAACATAATACACAGACAAGGAAAATCAGAATTCCAGTGAGGTACAGGTTTTGAACCTCTTAAGGTATTTTTGTCCCCCTTATGCTGGCTTGATACTGGAAAACCATGTTCATATAATAAAAAAAATATTTGAGCACGGCCAATATGCTTTCTGCTTTGTGATGAGTATGCACCTGTACACTGAATATGTTAGTTCCACATACCCTCCATGTGTCCCCTACTGGTACACGACAAAAAACGTGTTGAATATATAAGGTGAAATCTGTTGATTTCTGCTCTTGTTGTGAGGATGGAAATGTAGGAACCGTAATATTTTTAATGTTAGACCAGTAAGCTGCAGAAAGTGCTAAGTATGAGGATTCATTTGGTTTTGGCCTGAAAAGTAGCACTGAAAGGCACTTCAGAATTATCTTATTAAGTGCAACTTTTTTCCTTCTTCCCGAGTTTTGCAAGAGAATGAACGCATAGAGTATAAATGGGCTTGTCTAATCATACTTTTCACGTGGTAACACCTGTGCGGCTGGACAAGCAATGGCGACAACTGGGAGTGCCAGTGCAAATAGAGCGCCCATGGCTGTCAATGTTTTTATTTCTGGATCCCATAGTTCTGCCCTGAGTATGGTTAGAAAACTTGGGTGCCACCCACTGGCATCACTGATGGGAGGTGCATAAGGGAGTAGGTAGGAATCTTTTTTATGGACAGGGGACCAGTGTAGACATGGTTCCTGCTTCAAAGCTTTTCAACATGAGCCAACAGTGTGCCCAGGTGGCCAAGAAGGCCAATGGTATCCTGTCCTGTATCAAAAATAGCATGGTCAGCAGGACAAGGGAAGTGATCCTTCCCCTGTACTCTGCATTGGTGAGACCACACCTGGAGTATTGGGTTCAGTTCTGGGCCCCTCAGTTCAGGAAAGGTATTGAAGTGCTGGGGCGGGTCCAGAGAAGAGCAACAAGACTGGTGAAGGGACTTGAACACAAGACCTATGGGGAGAGGCTGAGGGAGCTGGAGTTGTTTAGTCTAGAGAAGAGGAGGCTTAGAGGTGACCTCACCACTCTCTATAACTACCTGAAGGGAAGTTATAGCCAGGTGGGGATTGGTCTCTTCTCCCAGGCAGTTAGCAATAGGACAAGGGGGCATGGGCTTAAACTCTGCCAGGGGAAATTTAGGCTGGATATTAGAAAGAAATTCTTTACAGAGAGAGTGGTCAGGCATTGGAGTGGCCTGACCAGGGAGGTGGTGGACTCACCGTCCCTGGAGGTTTTTAAACTGAGATTGGACATGGCACTTAGTGCCATGATCTAGTCAATGGACTGGAGTTGGATCAAGGGTTGGACTTGATGATCTCTGAGGTCTTTTCCAACCCCGTCGATTCTGTGATTCTGTGATTCCATGGATCTTTGCAACTGTATGATTGTGTTTCTGTGTAAGTACAAGTTGGTATGCGTGTGCTTGTGTGTGCCAGTGCATGCACATTGTTTAAATGTAAGCGTGCATTTCTAGTGAGCATCCATACAAAACAAAGCCTTTAGCTAGTCTTGAGATGGAGGTTGGACTGTTTATGACTCAGATCATGCAACATGATTGCTGACTAATGGTGCTAAAGTCTGTTTTCCTGTGATGCTGTCATATCTGTTCATATGTGTCTTTCTGTGTGTATCTGAGTGAAAGAAGCTAGGACTGTTCCTCTTGTGTTGGTACTTATGTATTTGTGTAAGTGTTATAGCCAAGGTAGGCTGACTTAATGTGCTTGCTTTCAGTGTACCTGAAAAGCTTGGTGTTATTGCTCCTGTGACTGGATTTGTGTTGTAACCACACCCTGAAACTAGGTGAGTTTGCTAGTTTAGTAAGAATCAAAGGAAACAAAAAATGAAACAGACTTTTTGTGATACCCTGAAGTGCCGATATGTTCTATTTTCCTCTTTCTGCTGCCTCTGTTGCGCAACGAGTAAAGCATCATTACAACTGTTAATTTTAAGCATGAGAATAAACTCACTATCCATCACCAACTTCCATAAAAACGTATTAATATCAGTAAGAATGCCATATATTGTTATTAGCATTTGCCATTGAGATGAATTGCCTTGAACTCATAGCTGAAAATGAAGTACTTACAGAACAGAAGTCCCAATGCCTATAAATTGTTGTAGATGATACCATTTGTGAAGCTGTTAAGCCTTAAATTTTTGACAATGTTTATAAGAAACAGTGACTAAATTTACATTCCTTGCCTTTCTGTCAGTCATCACTACTCAGAACATTGATTTTTATAATTTAGAAATAGTAGTCCAGGTCCTGTACTGATGTAAATCAATGCAGCATCACAGAGCCTATTCCTGTCTTAGGACTTCAGTCCTCAGTAAAAATTACTTAAAGATTACTACTTAGTGTAGCAGTGGGGCATCTTCTAAAATGCTTTTGTGTTCTCCAGAGAATAAACAAAAACACATACATCAATTTGAACAGAAATACAAATTTCTACAGGCATAATCTCCCCCTGTAATGTGGAACAGCTGAAATTCAACATCAGAGATGTGTTTTGGGAGACCTGCAGCTGATCTGCTGTCCTGGCACAACACGCAGACACTGGCATACACTTGCGAATCCAGCTCTGTCTGAGCTGGGTTGTACAAATAAGAAATGTACTTACACAATCAGAAGGTTTTGTAGGTGTATGATTGGACATGCTAAGGGATTAGTGATAGCTGAAATTACCCCTGGAAACATGCATACTTGTACAGGCCCTGCATTTTCAACTACAAATGCAGAAGAGTTCCAGGTGTTGTGCTTCAGATTAGTTATAGACCTGGCAGTGATAAGAGTTAGTACTGGAGAGCCCTAATGGCAAGACTTTTTTTCTCCTTTTTGTTGTGGAGCAATAGTATGCTTGCTACTGATCTGTTCATTTGTAATGGACCAGAAGATAAAAGGCTGAACCTTTCCAAGAAGTGTGTTAACTAGAAGTGTATTAGCTGTATTGAGTATTCTTTAAATATAGTTAAGTTTGGGACTTTGAATTTTTGTGCATGTGCCAACCTCTAGGCCTAAAGGTACACAATTGCTTGTGAAGCACTGCAGAACAAGCTTAATCTTGAATTCTCTCTGGTCATGCATTCTGCCATTCGTAGGATTTGATAGTGAATATCCTGTATCGTTCCGTAAGCCTTGAAGTCCTAGTGCTGCTTTTTCACACAACCGCTGATCATAAGGAGTAGAAAGCTTCATATTCAGTTCACTTATTGCTTCATAAATCATCCTACCCCCTGGTTGATTTCTTTAATATTCTTCTTGTCTGTGCAGAAGACAGACGTCAGAGACCCACGTGCTTGGAATTGAACATGGCAGGGGACGCAAAAAGATTCACACGCATGCTGCTGGAATGCAACAGCAATGACAAGCTGTGTGGTAAGATTCACAGATTTTTTTAAGTAATAAGCTTTCACGTGTTGAGCAGGAAGGCCAATTTTGCTAAAAAGCAGGCCAAGCCCTTTCCCCTGCTCCACCTGCATCCCAGCCCACACAGAAGGATTTGACTGAGCTCTTTCTGCATTGTGTCTCAGTGCAGTAGAAACTTTTAGGGGCATGCAGCCTTTGTGGTGGGATTAATCTCACAGAATTTTAGCCATTTTAGAGTATTTCTACTTTGAATGAGACATAATAATAGTCATTAAAGATTCCCTGCTGCTTCCCTAAGGACCAGTCTTGTGAGATTTTGATTTCATGACTTTGTCATCTTTGGGAACTGAAATGTGGTCTTGCCCTGTACAAAAATAGCACCACCTCCAAATCTGAGGAGCTAAGAGAGTTAGTTACCTGCAACATCCTTGTTAGTTGCAAAGTGACCATGCCCTGTTTTCTTTAAAATGCTCCCTATAATTTTGATGGAAGGAGTTGAACCTGTAATGGCACAGTAACCTCCAGCCCTTCCCATCTCCCTCCTATCCCTCTGCCAGGGCTTGCTCTGTTTCACTGGTAGATTATATTTACACATGGCTACAATTCCTACCTTCTGAATTAAGGCATCTAAATAAGTGACCTTATGTCCAATTTTCCTAGTGGTTTAATACAGTTTAGATACTCAGCATCTTTGAAAAATGAGATGTTCAGTGTTGAGTTGCTGTTCCAAGGAACAAAGGATAGATACACATGCTTTGGGGTTTGAAAGTTACTGAAATTGGTTATTACTACTTTGTTATACAGAACCAATGTGTATCAGGCAGTGTTACTAATTCTTTGGCTTCCCATTTTCTTTTTCTGGTGACAGTTGTGCGTGAACATCAGACTGAAGTGATTGTTGTCCCAGTTCTCCTTGTGGGTTTCTTTGTCATTGTGCTAACTGTGATCCTTTGGCTCCACTGTCGAGGATTGCAAGCAAAGCAGAAGCAATCATCATCATCTGGACACCAAGGTAGAAAAATGTGTTTCAGACTGAGGAAAGAGTGTTGATTGCAGTGGCCAGAAGTCAATCCCATTTTCCCATTGCTTGAACTGTTAGGCAGTAGCATTTCTGATGAGCCTGAGTGGTGTTCAGCAATCCTTGTGAACATTAGAAAAATTGGGAACCCTGAGTTATCCCACTTGCAGTAGTAGCAGTGGCATCTGTGGTATAGATGGATCTGAGAAAACCTGAAACAACGTACCGTATAGGCTGATTAATGTACTGTGGTAACATCACTTGAGAGCTGCAAAGTGTGTTTCTGGAACACCCTTCTAGATGCTACTTCAAGGAAAATTTCACTGAGGTAATCATGAATGACAGTTGTTTTGATGTAGATCACACCTAACTAATCCACTTTCTATACTGTCATTTAATAAATTTAATTTCACGCTGCTGTCTCCCACTTCCTATGAGAACGGCAGGAAATAGAACAGGGACTAGTGGAGGATAGGGACAGTTTCGCTGGTACTGCAAACATATTTTGCTATGTGGAAATGAAAATACAGTTCTGAAATGATATGGGGATTGTAGAGGAAAAAGCCTCTTCAGCCTATAGAAGGGGAAGTAATTAAGAACAAAGATAGGGCCTTCATTGGAACACCCTGTGCATGTCACTTTCATAACAACTCATTACTGGCGATAAAAGAAAATGGTCATTGCTTCAGCAGATGGGAATAAAGTACAAACATGTCTTATCTATAAAGTTTACATAGTTAAAATAAACAGAGATCTCCAAACTCATTCTGCCTTTTCATCAAATAGAGTGGGAGATAGATAAATTCCTTTACTGCTTCAAGGTGCAGGATAGGTAAGATACAATAACAGTTCATTACTTTGTCCTGATTTCCAAAGCAGTATGGAACAAAAATCAGAGAGGATAAAAAGATAGACATTACCACCTACTACAGGAGTTCATCTGTCTGCTTTTATGCATCATGTGTATTTGTTTTTGTCAGCACATGACAACAATCAGCAGGAATCCAGCTCAACAGAGAACCGCTATATCCAGCTGAGTGAGACCTCTGTGGAGAGCCTGCTAAATTCTGCTTCCTTGACTCTGAAAGAATTGGAGATACCACGAGAGAAACTCTCACTAGGCACCTTGCAGCTGATAAAACATGGCCGCTACAGGAGCATCTACAGAGCTCAATTGACAACTGGGAAACGCGGGGAGACTAAGACTGTAGTACTGAAAGCCTTACAAGGTAAAACACGTGGCCAGAATCCACTTTGTTACAGATCTCTGTATCAAATACTTGATGCTGAGCAGAACTTTGTAGTCATTACTGGACAAGAACACATTGTGTTGAGTATCAGGTTCAGTGTCAGTGGTGTTTTGGAAGGAGTGCCTTGGCAAGACAAAAGAAGATTGCCATTCATGTTGATTGTAAAAGCTACTCGCCCTGTTCTTTGCTGCCTTAATTTGTTTGTTTTGTTTTGTCCTTACAGAACTGGCTAGTCCCCAGGAAGTAAAGGATTTCCTGGGAAGGATTAAATTCCATCAAAATCTTGGCCGTCATGAGAACCTGGTTGAACTGGTTGGATGCTGTGTAGACCAGCTTCCACTTTATATGATCATGGAAGATGTGTCTCTTGGTGACCTGTTGACATTTCTATGGACATGTAGGAAGGTGAGTCAAAACAAAGTGATGGTAGAATATCTTCCTAAATTCCTTAGGTACGTATCTATCCATAAGTCATAGTCCATAAATCACAGATGATTCTTTTCATCTCTCTGTGAGATCTATATAAGTCTAAACTATTTCTGTCCCCCAGATAAGTTCTCCACAACTCTAAACTGGAATAGAATTAGTGGATATCTCTGTTGATACAATATAGTTTGGAGAAGTTGACATACTTCTGTAAAGTGAAGTCCTACTTTGCAGGCCATTGGAATGAGAGTTGCTACAGCTACCTGAATTTCTAAAAAGTTCTAAATAATGTCCCACTCCAAATGCGTTTAAGAGAATAGAGCAGTTATGACACCAAGGAGAAGGTCACTGAGTGACAAGTAGATGATTAAAACACAGGAAACAGGACATAAAAGTGGAAGGTTGGTACTTGCATAGAGGGAGGTCACCCATGAAGTTCTGCTGGTATATATGCTAGGACCTGGTGCTGTTCATTACATGTATCAATAACCTAGAAAATGCAATGACAGGAGGTGATGAAGATAGTGATAGTGATACTGGCTAGTGATACCAGCCAGTAAAAGCAAGGACTGACCTTGAGAAATTGCAGAAAGATCTTTCAAGATTGAGAGACTGACCAATAAAAAGTACAGATGAAGTTCAGTATAGTTAAAAATGAAGTCGTGCCCATGAAGAAAAGTAATCCTGCTGATGACGACTGAAATAATGGGACTGATTTTATAATATTAAAATATAAAGTCTGATGAAAATGTTAAATCAAGCAAAAAAATAAACTAAATATTAGACATTATTTAGAAAGGCATAGAAAGAAAATTCTGCCATGTCACCATATAAATCCATCATCTTCCTGCATCTGGAACACTAAATACAGAGAGGTTGCTCACTGTCTACTTCAGCAGAAGGACAAGGTGGTAGCAAATCAAGCTAGTAAGTGCCATGTACAAAACAGACAAATGAAGTTGCTGCTTCATTAAGTGGGGAATTCTTTGCCACTGACTGCTGTGGATTTTGAAACTTCACATGACTTCAAGTCATGAGTGGATGAATTCATGGACCATAGCCTTTCAAACTTTACTGAGCATTTGGAAACCATAACCGTCTCAGGAAGTCCTTAAGTTGAAAATAGTTGGGGGGCTAGAAAACTACACAGGAAAAGCATTGTGTGCTTACCTTATTCTCTTTCTCTCATCTGGATATCCAGCTAGGGTCACTGTTACAGGCAGGGTGGTAACACAGATGGATATTTAGTTTCATACCAGATAGCGATTCATATGTTATCAATATGCTTTTCTACTCATGAGTCCAATTTATAGTAGGTCTTTCATGCATGCATATGGATTGTCATTCTCCACTGTCATTCTGCCCATGTCTGTCTAACCTATTAATCTCTTCTCCACCCTTCCATTTACCCACCAGTTGTCTCTAGTGTACTTGTCTTACCCAGCACATCATCCATCCATCCATCCATCCATCCATCCACATCACACATCCATGTACCCTTATATTTCAGTCAATTTGTGACCAATTGTGAAACTAACTGGCAAAGCCTAAGATTAGATAGTACGCATTTTATTAGATTAGAAGGAAATGTTCCCTGGTAGTCTACAGCTAAGGCATGTGTTTGATCTTTTGTTTCTAGGATGTAATGACAATGGATGGTGTCCCTTATGACCTCACTGAGAGGCAAGTATATGAAGTTGGACAGCAAGTTGCAGCAGCTCTGGTAAGTCTGCTTATATTCACTGCATTTTTTCTTTCTTGCTTGATTGCAACACGAGTCTGCATGGTGGGCCTAAGTCTTCTTGACCTGAGCACTGGAGATGTGCTTGGTTAAAACTGAGCCAAATATGCTTGCATTATTTTGGTGAGTATACACCCCTATTCCACAGCATGGAGACAGGCATAAACTAAGTGAAATTTGTATAAATTAGAATAAATAGAATTATAACGTTCTCTTTCTTTTCCAACTTTCCAGGCTTACCTTGAACAGAATAATTTGTTCCATGGTGACATTGCTGCCAGGAATGTCCTCCTTCATCACAACTTCACTGCTAAGCTCTGTGGTTTGGGTCTTGCCTATGAAATTCACACATATGGTGCCAACTCAGTCACACAGATTGTGCCAGTCAAGTGGCAGGCTCCAGAGCGGCTCCTGAAGAAACCCCCAAGCATCAAAGCAGACATGTATGATTTAACTTCTGGGCTAGAAGTTAATCTGTCTGTCAGGCCTGTGTCTTTCACTCCTTTATGTATCATGTCGTGTCCTGAAGTTCACAATAAGGCATATCTAGTCTCAGCATAATGCCCACTTCATAGGTCATAGCTTCTCTTCTCATTTCTGCAGGTCATGCATAGTCAATTTTATGTATTTAGGCTAGCTAGCTAGAGCGGAAACTTACCATTGGTATGTTGTCTTTTGTTGCAGATGGTCTTTTGGAATTCTACTGTACGAAATGATTACATTAGGTAAGAAGATTTAATGATAATTAAAAAAAATATGCAAGGCAGCAGCAAATTAGCAAGACCCAAAATCTCAAATTTCAGAATGTAAAGCTGGACAATTTAAATAACCATCCTGTTTTTTCTAACTTGTGAAGTCTTGTCAATTTGTTTTAGACTTTCTGTCAGAGTGAGTTGTGGTAGGAAAAAAAGGCTTTTGGTAGGGGACAAAGGCATTCTTATAAAGAAGCTGCTATCTGAAATCATTACCTTAATTCCTTTTTCACTTCCAGGTGCTCCACCGTATCCTGAGGTACCACCTTCTGACATTTTATCATACCTGCAGAGACAGAACATTATGAAGCAGCCCTCGAGCTGCCAGCAAGCCATGTAAGCGACTTGCTTTATGGACATTTGAACTTGCGATCTGCAGAGCTAAATGGAAGTGAGATATATAAAACTAGATCTTAAAGAAGATCTCTAAGTCTAGACTATACAAAACAGTAGCCTGTTAGAGACTTGTTCTCTCATGTTTACCACATCTCCTTACTGGATTCTACTGCATGAAACCTTGTTTGCCAAAACCTCTCTTTTCTGCTTTTGAAAATTTCTCATTTCTGTTTCCATGTCTTCCATTGCATTTTGTTGCTCCTGTGTTTCCCTGCAAAGCACAGGACTATTCTGGAGTTATGTATGTTTTTCCTCTAAGTTGTGGGATTTTTCCTGGAATGGACAAAGCATCCACACAGAAGATCTAAAGCATTATACTTCCTCTTGTGAAGACATTGTTTATTTTAATATTCAGAGGCTTTTTCTTCCATAAGGAATTTCAGTTACTGTTTCAAAAGGGAACACCAAACAATCTTCTTCCCTTTTCCCATGCTCACAGATGGCATCCTCTCAAACAACTGCATGCCTCTGCCCCCACACATTATTATGTGGTTGCAAATGTCGAAGAGTCATGGAAAGAACTTTACATGAAGCAGAAAAAGGGGAGGTCTCTAGATGTTTTAAATGTAAGATGACTGTAGTGAAACTTTGTGTTGCTTTTCATTCCCAGTGCCTCCTTACTTCTCCATCTTACAGGTACAACATCATGAAGTCCTGCTGGCAGTGGAATGCAACTAACCGGCCTTCTCCAGCAGACCTGATCTGGTCTCTACAAGCAGCTATGAAGACCAGCAATAATCATGCAGTGCTGCAGGTGCCTGAGTTTGTGGTGCCTGAACTCTATGCTAATGTTGCTGGAGTTGACATGCTCAGTCTAGTGAGTGAATACACCATACTCTGAAGGACTCTTTCACATGTTGGTGAAGGAGAAGTCTCTGAGTTTGCCCTTTCTAGACACTTCTCAAGCTCAGAATGAGGTGTGTACGTTTGGAGGGATCCCTCTGTTTTTCAAGCATGTTATATATATATATATCAGATCTCTCCTCCATGCCTGAAACAACAAACTATTATCATGATTATTATTATTAAACCAACCTGTTGATATCACTCTGCCAGTGGTGATTTGGGAGCAAAGTGGGTTTAGGAAGCTGTAGAAAATGTAATGAGAAACTTGAGTTAAAGGAACGTATTGGATTTGCCTGACAAGGTTTTGGTAGCTGGGGGCTACAAGGGTGGTTTCTGTGAGAAGATGCCAGAAGCTTCCCCCATGTCCAATAGAGCTAGTTCCAGACGGCTTGAAGATGGACCTGCTGCTGGCCAAGGACAAGCCCATCAGCAACATTGGTAGTGCCTCTGTGATAACGTATTTAAGAAATGGTAAAAAATAATACACAACAGCAGCTGGAAGAAAGGAGTGAGAATATGTGAGAGAAACAGCCCTGCAGACACCACTGCCAGTGGAGAAGGAAGGGGAAGTGGTTCTCCTGGTGCTGGAGCAGAGATTCCCCTGCAGGCCGTGGTGCAGACCATGATGAAGTGGGTTGTCCCCCTGCAGCCTGTGGAGGTCCACAGTAGTGCAGAGATCCACCTGCAGCCCATGGACGACCCCATGTTGGAGCAGGTGAATGTGACTGAAGGAGGCTATAGCCAGAGTAGGCTTCACGCAGGACCCCACAGAGCGAGTAGCCCACGCTGGAGCAGTCTGTTCCTGAAGGACTGCACCCTGTGGAAGGGACCCACACTGGAGCAGTTAGTGAAGAACTGCAGCCTGTGTGAAGGATCCATGTTGGAAAAGTGTGTGGAGGACCATCTCCTGTGGGAGGACCCCGCGCTGGAGCAGGAGAAGAGTGGGAGGAGGAAGGAGTGACACAGTATGTGATGAACTGACTACAGCCCCCATTCCTCATCCCCATTCATTTCTTGCAAGAAGGACGTAGAAAAAATCGTGAGTAAAGCTGAGTTTGGGAAGAAGGGGGTGTGGAGGATGGTGTTTTAAGATTTGGTTTTATTTCTCATTAACCTAATCTGATTTTGATTGGCAATAAATTAATTTTCCTGAGTCAAGTATGTTTTACTTGTGAGGGTACTTGCTGAGTGATCTCTCCCTGTGCTTACCTCAATGTGAGCCTTTCATCACATTTTCTCTTCCCTGTCCAGTTGAGGAGTTACAGAGTGGCTTTGGCAGGCACCTGGCGGCTAGTCAGGGTCAACCCACCACAAGGAGTTTTCTGGAAATGTTTCCTGTCCTTTATGTCCCAGGAAACAGCATCAGTTGGGTATTCAGAAGAGGAGATGCCCTGGGGAATATGCTATGGGGCACAGCACTATAAGAAAAAGTGTGCAGAATAGGTAACACAAATTGATGGTTTGGTGTGCATTCACGAAGGACCTGTTCAACACAGTTGGGTTCTTGCGTTCAGTAATTGTCTGGGTCTTCTGCAGTGCTTTATACTATAGCTTCCCATAGGAAAATAGGTACTATATTTAAAAACAGAACCAAAGACCTGCGTATCTATGGATGCAGAAGTTGTTACATTAGTATCATAAATCTTCATGTAGAATATATCTTTCCTGTAGTAGCTGTGGTGTCAAGTACTCCAATAATAAAGGCATATTATTCCTTGCTTGTCTCAGGAAAAGTCCTTACAGACCTGATTTCCCAGGAATGGTTCTTAACTCATCATTCCTTTGAGCAAAGCAGGTAATTTGTTCATATGCTTCTCTTTTGAGTTGTTTGTTGCTGAGTTATTTTGGTTTTTTGAAGACATCTGTCCATAGTTATAACAGCTACTGTGAAAACAGTATGGAAATGTTAAGAATACACCAAATAACAAAGGTTGATCTACAGTAAATATAACATGATGAGAATAAGCATGCATAGTGACGTTGTGTGATTATGGTGAGAATATATGATAGACTGTGTTTATCTCTGTGGTGACAGCTTTGCTATATGACTTCTGCAGTGCGGATCTGGATATTGGACATGACCTGTGACAGTTGTGACCATAGCATTTTGTGAATACTGTGATGATAACACAGTTACTTCAAGGTCTCACATGTAAACACCACAGATAACTTTGGTAATCACATGGAGGAGATGAACTTTTGCTCAGTGAGCTGCTGAATATGAACTCCAGATTCAGTTTAAAATAATAGTGTGAGACATTTTATGTATGTAGTTTTCTTGTAAGCCATTTATATGCCATGCATTGATCAGTGGATACATTTTAATATTAGTTCTAGACTTGCTTCCACTATGTTAGTTAGTGTTAATGTTAGTTCCACAGACTTGCTTGTCACTGTTCAGTGACAAGGGTTGTTGCACTGGTGATTTACCTGAGTGCACATGATTTGACTGTTCACGTTCTGAGTAGGTTCTGGCTGTGCCAGTGCTACTGCAGAAAAGTTAGTGGTGCCTATGCTAAGACTTGCCCTAGGACAGCTGAGGGGTCGAAGTCCCAGTGGAAATACACCTGTATGCCTTCAGTGTCTGCCTGGAAGAAGGGCATGTCTCTTTAATTAAAAAAGTGGGAGTTTCGCTAGTTCAAAATTTATATTTTATAATATAAGCTGCACAAAACTTATCTGAAAATATTTCATAATTGATTTTAATGAATATGCAAACTTTGTAAAAAATCAGAGTAACTTGAAGTCATAAACATTTTTCCTTCATTTCAAAAGAAGCAGAATCAGTCTGCAAAACAAATTTTCTCCTTGACTTCTACTGTTTGTGTTTTCTAACTTGACAGTGCCTTATTTTTTTTTTCTCTAATTATTTTGGCATTTCAAGTAATGTTCTTGTAAAAAATATAAATGCACATTAAAGGAATAGTTTTACTGTTCTGTGTGTAGAGTGGATTCAGTGTTCACTCGGTATCTCTCCAGCGAGCATGACTCTTGTATGTGTTTGAAGTTAAAGGGCATAGCGACCCACAAAAGGCTAATTACAGTCAGTTATGTTCATTAGGTTTCAGTCTTTCATGTAGTTGAATCCCAGATAATTTCAGAACAAGCTGCAGGCCTGCAGCATCCTAGAAGGCAAAAATTAGGTGGGTTTGCCATGTAGGATGCAAGGCTGAAAATCAGTGTTGTGAAAAAAGCTAAACTATTCCTCTTCTAAAGGGGACTATTTACTCTGAAGGATATCTTCAACCATCACTTTAGATTTTAAAAATACATAGCTGGAAAAGTGAGCTTAGATTATCGTTTCCATCAAAATTTATTGGTCTTCTTCCAAAGGCAAAGTTAAGAAGTTTTCTTTTAGATGCAGAATAACATTAATGGAATGGTTCTTGTTTTTCCTATATCACTTAGGCTTTGCAAGAAACTATAGGGTGTTTAAAAAAGATAGACCCAATTTTAAAGCAGTATATTTCATGATGGCAACATGTTACAATCACACAAAAATTTACAAATGGTTTAATGAGTTATCAAGTTTTGGTAACTTGCGTCCGTCTTTTTGAAACACCCTGTATATTTCCATCCAGAAATAAAAGTGATGTTAGTTCATACAGCACATGTATCACCACTGTATACTAGAACACTGAAAACTCTATGAAAGCGTATTCATTTGGCTTTCAGAGTTTTCTTACGGTGTTCACTAATCACTGCCTTAATGTCCATAACTACTGTTGGTGTAAATCTGACATGAAGAATTGAAACATGATCTTTTCAAAATACTAACACAGGCCTGTATAATAACATCATCTTATCTCTCCCTCACTTGAAAACAGGGTCAAAGCTACCTGGTAAATTTAAGTCAAATTCACAATTATCAGTCAGCTGACACTATTTTTTTTGACAAATAAACTATTCATTAAAAAAAAAAAAAAGCTTGATTTGAGCCTCCCACTAAAGAATGGGATATCCTCAAAGGTCTTGCCAGTGAAAAGTGTGTTTCAGACATGTAATACAATCTCAGAACTGTGAACAGCATCCGTAGTGCTACTGCAGACCTGATGAATAATGCACAGTGGTTCATAGGGAGCTTTGTTAAATGGAGAGGTAAATGCAACAAATGCATCGCTGTTCTCAAAGCTCCCTATCTTGTTACATTGCAGAAAGCAATGTTCTGGTTTGCATGAATCCTCATATTTTGTTTCCGTTATCAAAGCACTGATCAAGGGAATCCATGGGAGTTCAGGACGCGAGCACCTCACAGCCTCTAACAAAAGGTGTGCCTTAGTTTTGCCTGAGAGTAAACCTGTGCCAAGACCTTGCTTATGAATTTGTCCACAGAAAGACATTTTCTTGATATATTATAAGGTCCAAGTTTCATTTCCTTTCCACAGAGTGTCCTGATTCTCAATGTGAGCATTCTTATTCTGGTTTGACTGCCTTTCCCTCAGGTTAGCTTATATAGGTTTGGAAGTGACTGAATCTAAATCAGATTAAGTTTTAAGGTGGCATAAAAGAAATCATATATGTGGAGTTATTCTTGGTTAACTACACTTGATGCTAATTAGAGTATTCTATGTAGCAGTCTTTTCCACGTGGCAGTTGTCATTCATACACAGATCTAAATTTTTGCGATCAGCCTAGACTCATGCATTAAATCCTCCTTAGCGAAACCACTGAGGGCTTGGTGAAAATTTTTCACAGCTGTATTGTTGAGAAGCATATATTTTCAATGGAACACATTATTTGTTTAATTTGAATCTTGTTCCCATGAAAAATGTTGACTTTTTATTATTCTGTCAAAATTTTCTTCAAGATGTCAGGGCCATCTGCGTAATTCAATCAGTCCCTGCTGGCCTAGTGTAAAGCAGAGCAGCCACAGCTCCTGCACAGCTGGCAGAATGGATTTACACTTGGACTTCAGCTCTCTGATTTGCTTATGTTTGACAAGTTGTCATCACTGAAAGCACGAGTTTACTGTTTCTTTGAAACCAACTTTTTACCTTCTGCATTGTGATGCACTAGGCTTAGGGTGTAAGCCTCGAAGCTCTTTTAGAACATGAGAGAAGAGGAATTCCTCCACCTGGAACAAGTGCAGAGGACTAACTGTCGTGATTGAGATGGACAAACGACATAGACCAAGTTCTTCCAGGATGAAAGTAGTAGATGCCATTTATTGCCACAAGTGCATTTTTATACAGTTTTACCAGTTCATGTGTCTCTTCACTATTGGTTACAAATCACAGTAGTAACATCTCATTGGCTAATTTTGCTATCATCAATGTTACTCTTTTACTCCCTTCTCTCTCACGGGTACATCCTTAACATCTTCAGTTACTCCTTTACTCCCATCTTTCTCACAGGTAGGGCTTAATATCTTCAAGGCTAATTTCTGTTCCCATGCCCTCCGTCAGGGAATCCACGGACCCACCGTAGTCCCCCACAACTAACATTGCTGTTGCATTGCTGTCTCTTGTATATTCCATGACAGTGAGACGTTGGGTCTGCTGAGAGGTAACAAGTGTCAGGGCCAGCAGCAGCTGTCTCACCTCACTCTGCTGCTCCTTGGAGAGTGAGTTTGCCTGGCTTTGCTTGTGACAGGACAAGGTAGCAGCAGCTTAGCACCACAGCCTGTAAATTGCACGCATCTGAGTCTTTATTTGACTCACATTGAACGCATCTACTTACACAGAGTTGGAGACTGGAAAACAGTGGATTGTTTCACTATCCTCAAATGTAGATGCAGCATGTCTTTCAGTACAGATGAAGGTTTATCTCTGCTACCTGCCTTCTTCAGCCATTTGATCGTCTTCTCAGAAACTGAATTAGCGCCAGCAGCACTGCTAAGGATGAAGAAGTTCTGTCCAGTCCAGGCAGAGAGGAAATGAGAAAAGCTTATGGTCCAAAAAAGTGGCAACAAACAGCATGTACAGATGGTGCAGTCTGGCTTCACTACACTTGGCATTTCCTGAAACTGCAGATGAACCGTTAGCTTTTTAAGAGTCTTTTTGAACTCTCCAGGCCTCCACTAACCTTCTTCCTGCTACAGTGGGCATGTAGCAAAGGATTCCCATTTGAACACATAGAGATAAATACTGCAGTGCACTTACTTGCTCTTCTGTGGTCACAGAATTGCTTTTTGGTGAGGACTGTGGTTTTGTCATGAGAATGTTAGAGTGCATTTGTTTATGCTACCTCCTGCAGCTTGTGGTTTTATTAAGAGCAGGTACTACACCATCAAGAAATAATAGTTGGCAAACATACACCTCCCCCACAAAAAACTCCCCAAGACATATAAAAGTGCAATTTTTTTTCACATTAGTCAATCTCATATTTATAGAATGCTTTAATGGGTCTTTCTAAGTATGACAAAAGGACGAGGTGGCCTGGGGTTTTCCTCTTGCCCTGTTTTTAAACAGCCCCCACTGTGATCCACTTCTGCAAGAGGCATTTTACTTCTGTGGCTTTGTGTCTTACGTTAGAGGTGTTGGCACAGCTCCTCACAAAGAATGTTACAGCCATAGCTCAGAAGTTACAAGCTCATTCATCTTGCAAGCTTATTTCCAGTTTTTTACCACACTTCAGATCTGGTTTGCTTTCCCCTGCTGCCATCACCCTGCATATTTTGCTCTGTATTTGTCTTTACTGGAGCAGCCCTTGCTGTCAGCTGCTCTGAAGTGGCACCCTGTGACAGGATGCAAACCCCCCTCTCTCCCGGTCCCTCCTTCAGTATGGAAGGAGTAGGCACATCTCCCTCTCTCCCTGCTGTTTGAGGCTAACAGCTTCTTTTGTTCTGCCCCAGAGCACCCTGGCCAGGGCCATTAGGAGGAGGGAGTGCCGAGGCGCCAGTGAGCCGCTGGGCGCGCGGCCAGTGTGGGGGATGTTTGGAGGCTTCAGGGGCACCCCCACAGCCAGTGTGGGGGTGCAGAGAAGTTTCTGGAATGCCTACAGTCAGATCTGATCAGACTATAAAAAAAACGGGACTCTCGTCGAGACTCCGTCCATTGTCACAAGTCTCTCAGAGCACGAGCGAGATGCTGCCGCCGAGAGCCCCCCTCCCCGGGATGGAGACTACACTTGCCTTGCCACCACGGGTGTGAGTAAAACTTCTCACAGGATTGCGAGTATATTTATACTTTCCATGCACAAATGCATGTGTAACTTTCCGTGCTCAATATGAGCACGTGTAAAATTAATCCTCACATAATCGCGGGTGTATTTTCCTCCCGTACCTCCACATAAGCATGTGCAACTTTCCGTGCACATTTGCACGCGTATTTTCTGTGCTTAATACAAGCACGTGTACTTTCCGTGCACACTTGCACGTGTAGCTTTCTGTGCTCAATATGAGCACGTGTATAAATTATTTCCTTGCACAATCGCGAGTGTATTTTCCTCCTGTGCTTCCACATAAGCACGTGTAATATACCATGCACATTTGCACGTGTAAGTAAATTAACCCTCGCAGGATTGCGAGTGTATTATAAATTTACCCTCACGGAATCATGAATGTACACTTTCCGTACTCACTATGAGTACGTGTATCTCTTTTAAAATAATCCCACACCATGTTCAGGCAAGTGTGTACTCCTCCCGGACTCAGGGGCAGCTCCAGCATTATTTTGGGTGAAGCCACGTGCGTGCACTCCATGGACCACCTGTTGTATTAGTTGCTGCCCCTTAATAATTTTCCTCAACTGATATCGAAACCTGTATTTAAGTCACTTTTGGAGTGCTAAAACCCTGTTTCTCACCGGTTTAATAAAAGTTGTTTTGGACCCTGTTGTCCCTTGAGCTAACCTCGGGGTGCCTCCGTGACACACCCTAATAACAAAGATCAGTCATGCTTCACTGCAGCAGTTGCTCTCAGTAAGGCAAGAGAAGTTTCTCAGAATATCAGACAAAATGGATGTCAAAAACATCCTTGTTACAGCATTACGGGTGTTTTTACTGCACACAGGTTCATAAAATGCCAGCACTGTTTCTGGTACAAGAGGCACGCAGCAATGTGACAAAACTCAGCCCTGCCCCACAGGCTGCAGTGTTTGCCCTTGTTTCCCTTTAGTTGCTGCAGTCAGTGGTTGTGTGTCAGGACTGACTGGTTTTAAGACATCTGCCCTCTGGTAGGCTACCTTAAAATTAAGAATTAATACTGTGATACAACAGGACTTGACTGTACATCTGATTTTGTTTAGGTGCAACTGTGAATCTGAATACAATTAAAACAGCTCTGTATATCGTAGATTCAGACATTTCAGGTAGCAGTAATAGCTGCACTTTGAAGTTTCAGATGAAACTTAGGACAGCAAATGTCACTCCAGTCTTCAAAAAAGGCAAGAAGGAGGACCTGGGTAATTATAGACCGGTCAGCCTCACCTCCATCCCTGGGAAACTGATGGAACGACTTATCCTTGGTGCCATCTCAAGGCATATCAGGGAGAAGAGGGTCATTAGGGGCAGTCAGCATGGCTTTACCAAGGGTAAGTCATGCTTGACCAACCTCGTAGCCTTTTATGAGAATGTAACAAGGTGGATGGATGATGGCAGAGTGGTGGATGTGGTCTACTTTGACTTCAGTAAAGCCTTTGACATAGTCTCTCACAGCATCCTCACAGCTAAACTGAGGGAGTGTGGTCTAGACAATAGAGTAGTGAGGTGGGTTGCAAACTGGCTGAAGGGAAGAAGCCAGAGAGTCATGGTCAATGGGGCAGAGTCCAGTTGGAGGCCTGTATCTAGTGGAGTGCCTCAAGGGTCAGTGTTGGGGCCTATATTATTCAATATATTCATCAATGATTTGGATGAGGGAATAGAGTGTGCTATCAGCAAGTTTGCTGATGACACGAAGCTGGGACAAGTGGCTGACACGCCAGAAGGCTGTGCTGCCATCCTGCGAGACCTGGACAGGCTGGAGAGTTGGGCGGGGAATAACCTGATGAAATTTAACAAGGGAAAGTGCAGAGTCCTGCATCTGGGCAGGAACAACCCCAGGTTCCAGTATAGCTTGGGAAATTACATATTAGAGAGCAGTGTAGGTGAAAGGGACCTGGGGGTCCTGGTGAACAGCAGGATGAGCATGATCCAGCACTGTGCCCTTGTGGCCAGGAATGCCAATGGCATCCTGGGGTGTATTAGAAGGGGGGTGCTTAGTAGATAGAGAGAGGTCCTCCTTCCCCTCTACTCCGCCCTGGTGAGACCCCATCTGGAATATTGTGTCCAGTTCTGGGCCCCTCAGTTCAAGAAGGACAGGGAACTGCTGGACAGGGTCCAGCATAGGGCAACAAAGATGATTAAGGGAGTGGAGCACCTCCCTTATGAAAAAAGGCTGAGGGAGCTGGCTCTCTTTAGCTTGGAGAGGAGGAGACTGAGGGGTGACCTTATTAATGTTTATAAATATATAAAGGGTGAGTGCCACGAGGATGGAACCAGGCTCTTCTTGGTGGCAAACAATGATAGGACAAGGGGTAATGGGTATAAACTGGAACACCAGAGGTTCCACTTAAATTTGACAAAAAACTTCTTCTCAGTGAGGGTGACAGAGCACTGGAACAGGCTGCCCAGGGGAGTTGTGGAGTCTCCTTCCCTGGAGACATTCAAAACCCACCTGGACATGTTCCTCTGCGACCTCACCTAGGCATTCCTGCTCCAGCAGGGGGATTGGACTAGATGATCTTTTGAGGTCCCGTCCAATCCCAAACATACTGTGATACTGTGAAACCTGCCACATTTGAACTGCCGTAAGAACTGAGATATTGCTGTTTCTGGATTATCCTACATGTATACTGATTCAGTGGAGCCTTTCTAAACAACCCTTTGGGCCATTGGTATGTTTCTACTCAGTGTGTTAAGACTGCAAAACTTTAAATTGTTAGTTTAGTGATGTTCATGAAGATGTTTGAGTCTTTTGTGGCTTAGAGCTTACTATCCAGTAATTATTTTCCAAATGTTAATGAAAGCTGTCTTGGTTTTCTTATTGTAAATTGTTCTGGATTATAATAATTTTATCTCGAATTCCGTCTCCTGTGGAAATTATTTCTGTGCAGGATGCTGTATTTCCCTTTGTGAGTTTGGTTCCATCCTCCACTCACCATCCCCCCATTTTGCCCTTGGCAATTTACTTTCATTCCTCTTTTTCTTGCAGTTCTCCCCTGCAGAATTTTTTTCCAAGAGATTCTCCTATGAGTAAGTAGCAAGCTAGCCTGAGCTGCCATCACTGACTTTTGGAAATAGTGGCTTGAGTACTATATCAAAACCAATCTTGATTTGATATCACACACAAAAATATAGTAACTCTTATTTTGCAATGCATGAGCAATCCTGTGGAATGTAATTGAGTTATTCAATATGCAGCAAAATAGCTCAATTTTATGTAGCTTGTCAGTAATCCAAGGACTTTAGAATATCACTCAGGTACAAAACATAACAGGAAAGCAAAGATGACCAGGAAACATGCTTAATATAGTCCATGACTGGACTTAGGCGTATTAAAATAATTACATATTTTTGGAATTTGTTCCAAAAGAGAAGTGAAGGCAGAAGGCTTTAAAGGCCTTATCATCTGGAGAGTTGGTTGAAATAGACTAAACACATATGGGCAGAGTTGTACAGAAAAGCTTTAAAAGGTTTGTAGGGTAGTTTTAACTAACATTTTTTAAATACTGTGTGCTTTCAAGCCTCATTCTGTGTGGCAGTAGCTTTTCTGTTCAAAGGTTACAGAAACTGTTACATACAGCTAGTGGCTGTAGAGAAAGAGCTGACTGTAGCCAGTGTAGGTGCCTTTAGCCAGTGTGAAAGCAGGAGAGGAGGTCACAGTAATTTCTTTAAGATGTGCATAAGACATGAAAGATGTGGGTGGCTATGGGTGACTTTTCAGACCTGTGATGGCAACACAGTTTGGAATCTGACTCAGGACTGATAGATATCAGATAAAAAAAGAACACTTGGAAAACACTGCCAGGGTGACAGTGGGACTGACATTTGGGACTGACAACAAATGCCTGATTTTTCAGGCCAAGTGATATACTGGAGTTAGAGAATGCTTCCTCAATACCTGTTATGTTTTATCCACCATGGCTTTGCTGCTTCTGTTAGAAGTGTTGATAATCCAGCATGATTATTGCAAATACTGTCCATTTTTGATGGTCCAATGCTGGAATGCCATCTGACCTAGCCTTTATTGCTGTAAGTGATGGGATGCATCTCAGTTATGAATAATTTGTTTAGAAAATCATTGCTGAAATCTTGCTGTGCTGTCGAACTGCTTTCATAGCCCCCTTAAAACTGAATTTAGTGGCTGTTGGTTTGTGAGTTGTAAGCTGCCTGCCATATGGTTGAGCTACAGGTGAGCAACCGGTAAGGAGCAGAAGAAGAAATGCAGTGTGGAAAGCATAACCATGGTGTTTTCTTATGCATGCTCCTCTACATTTAGAGTGAATCTGATGTGGATGCAATTGGCATGTTAAATACTTCGTCATATCAGAAAAGGCAACAAAGTCTGGAAGTGTTGAATCTTAGTAAGGATGACATGTATCTGTAAATCCTGCATCCTGTATAGTCTCCTTTAAAGCTGAAACAAAAACTGCTGGACATCAGCCATTCCAAGAGTCTCACAGCTCATGGATCTCCCTTTTTATATCTCTCTTGGGTTTGATCAATGTTTCTTACCCAGCACTGCTTTATTTTTTTTCCTGTTCCTGTTAGAGGTGCAGATTTGAAGTTCATGATGGACTTGTTTCTGAGCTCTTAAAACTGTGTGAGCTTGCAGAGTATGAAGTATGGGTGGGGAGGTTTAGCCTTCAGCGGCAAGTGAGTGGTTGGGTAAGTGTCATTTAAGCTGAAAACACTTGTCCCCTGCTGCTGTTTTATGTAGCAGTGCTGGATGCTTTTTTGAGGTGTCCTGTGTTAGAGATTTCTTTCTGTGCAGTGAAAATGCCTCTATCATGGTATTTGCAGCTGCTGTTTTGTCTGACACAGAGGCATGTGTGCGGAGTGCCCCAAACTGTGCACAGATATACAGTCTGTTGTCTCTCTGGGTTCCCAACAGCTGGCCAGGTTCCTGAAGGCTGCCTCTAATCATGTCCTGCTATATCACCCAGCACACTGCATTTACACAAATTGCTCCTTTCCGATTATCTCTGTTCAACCTTAAGTGTGAATTTCCATCTCAAATTGTAAAAATAAATTTAAAAAAAATGTAAATAGGAAACTTGTCTTTTTTGCTGTGTATAGATTAACTTGGTCAATACAAAAATCTCCTACAACAAAACCAACTCACTTCACCTTCTCCTTCCCTTCTTCACCCTCTGCTTCACTTATAGTAACTACTTCTGACTTTGGGAAACTTATAGCAGACCTGTGGTGCAAGGAAGCAGTGTTTAATAGTGCTATGCTCGAGCTGCATACCAACAAGCCATGTTTATAATCCTGTTTAGATTAGAATTAGAACTGGTGCACATTAGTCAAGGAGTGATTTCTGTCCAGACTCTAAATGTGAAGTTTTTCTTCTTGGAGCAGTTTTTGGTAGAAGTAAAGATGTCAGTATCCAGAGTTTAAGAGCAAAAGAACTGTAAAAGAGGAAGTGAAAAGGACAGGCAGGATTAAAGAAGTTGAGGAGATGTTCATGGCAGAGGAAGAAGCTATTGTGTCTTCTTAATGCCACAGGATGACCCTTGCCTCCATCCGGTAGCTTCCAGAGATGCTGGATCTGCTTATCAGGAACGTTGTTCACCTTCTGGGTGGTATTAAGATGATAGCAGAAAACAAAGGCCTGTCATGAGACCCACACTGTGACTTTCTTCCTGCTTTCTGCCAGTCACTGCAGACTTATTCTTCCCCTATTTCTTCATTAAGAACACAATGCTTGTTTGCTCTGTGAGATACATCCCTTCCTGGAATGACATCTAGAGTCTCTCAGTGTAGTGCCCAGAGGGAATTTCATGTGTCAGAATAGAACCTGGAAGAGCCCGCCAGTGTAGTAACGTCTAGGTAATCAAGCTAAGACTGTGTTGAATTTGTTCAAAAATCAGTGATTTTGAGCACAGTTGCCTGGTTTTAAATTGTAGAGCAGTACCTGCATTGGAATTGTTCTTCACAATAATCTTAAACCAGGATGTTATATGAAGAGTGCTTTCTTTTGACTTTTAGTTGTTAATAGCTGGCTTCTTCATCTGTTTGTGCTAGCACATATTACGATATTTTGTCTTCAGGGAAACATATGCTATGTTATGGCTAATTCCTCCAGGAGTATTAAGAGTAGTGAGAGGTGCTAGTGTGATTTATATTAATTAAACCAAATTTTGTTTGCAGGAGCTGCTGAATGCAAACATAATTACCTCTTCAATGAGAAGAGCTGTATGTTTCTTCTGATTTGGAACACATCTGCCGTTATGTTGTTACAGTACAGCCATGTAATTTCTCAGTGAGCTGCTTTACATGGCAAAAGTAAGAACAAAAGTGTTTGAAAGAACTCTGTGGAAGTCTGTGAACCAAGTCGGAAGAAATTAAATTAGAAAAATAATCCCCTAGCTGACAGTTTATTTTTTGCCAAGCACCGCACTGTAATTCCAGTGTAGGTTATCTTGTTACCTGTAACAGAGCCTGCTTTTCACTCAAGAGGTAAAGCTGCCAAGTTACCAGACAGGAGCCAAAGCACTTGCCTGCGCTGGGATCCTGCCCTGTGGCTGGAGTTCCTGGTGATGGTGCCAGAGAGGATCGCTGGAGGACAGGCACACTGGAAGCAGGTCTGGATTGAGGTTGTGGATGATGTAACCAGCACCAAATTGGACTTTTCAGCCATGGTTAACATCATTTTGGCAGAAACTGGAACATGAAATGAGGGACCATTTATGACAAGAAGGCGGTTGTGATGCCTGGTGATTACTTACTATCCGGGCTTGTCAGTCAGGCTGGCACAGTGTGAACATGCACGCTGAGATACTCCATATGGTTTGTTTGTGGCCTGTAGGCATATGTTGTTTTGATTTTGTTTGAAGTGGGATTGCTCAGTGCTTGTCTTGTACTTGACAGCAGCAAGACATGTGGCTGATGATCCTGCCATTATATCCTACCTGCAACATAACAGTGGTGCCTGTCCCCAGGCATGCTTACCAGGGCTGTAGTCTTCTTGCAACACCAGCTGCCCATCTCTGACTGTCAACTATATCTTATTTTTCCTACTCCAGAGAACAGGTCTAGGGAAATGTAAGGGAGAAGCAGTGAGAAGGTTGCTTTGCTTCACTTAAGACTTGGAGTTTTGTGGCATGCTATGAAAAGTGTGTTTTCTGACCAGGTAGGAATATATCATATTCTCACATGTGTCCCTCTGTGGTTGCATGTACTCAAAATATTGGTGCTTGTGTTAATAATAGTCATAGGATGTTTGTGGTTACTGCAGTTCATCACCAAAACCAAAATGAGAGAAAGGAAAATCCTAAAAGGAGAAATAGAAAATCATGAGAAGACAGATGTAGACCTTCACATCAAGGTCAATATTTACATGGCTTCTGCTAGCAGCTATGTTGTGAGCACATTTTGAAAATTCATTATTACCAGCTGTTTTTCCATCCATACATGTCCATGCAGACTTTAAAATTCCTGCAAATTACTTGCAAATCATGATGATTTATACAACATGCAATATGCAGATGTTAAAAACATAAGTATAGTTACACAGAAGCTTCTCTGTAAGACTTTGGAATTGATAACAATATTTTAAAATAAACTGAGGATTGAAGACAGTAGGCATCATAACTCTGAGAACAATTGTGGTCACGACAGCGTTTATTCACTGTTACACTTCAGTGTTTAGTTAAGTTGCTGAGTGCCAAGGGAGGTTCCTACATCATGCTGCCTTAATATCCCTGTTGCTTTCTGCCAGGCTGAGGCACACACTGCATTCAAGACAAGAAATGCAAACCAAGCACTCAACATTTTGTTTTTTTGTTATGCATACACACACATATACAAACATGGGGCAGGGATGGGGCATCCACAGCTTCTTGGGGCAAGCTGTTCCAGTGCCTCATCATCCTCATAATAATTTCTTCCTTATCACAGAAACACAGAATGTCAGAGATTGGAAGGGACCTCAAGAGATCATCTAGTCCAATCCCCCTGCTGGAGCAGGAACACCTAGATGAGGTTACACAGGAAGGCGTCCAGGCAGGTCTTGAATGCCTGCAGAGTAGGAGACTCCACAACACCCCTGGGCAGCCTGTTCCAGTGTTCTGTCACCCTCACTGAGAAGAAGTTTCTTCTCAAATTTAAGTGGAACCTTTTGTGTTCCAGTTTATACCCATTACCCCTTGTCCTATCATTGGTTGTCACCGAGAAGAGCCTGGCTCCATCCTCGTGACACTCACCCCTTATATATCTGTGTATATCTGTATATATCTGTAAACAGTCTCCTCTTCTCCAAGCTAAAGAGACCCAACTCCCTCAGCCTTTCCTCATTAGGGAGATGCTCCACTCGCTTAATCATCTTCGTTGCCCTGCACTGGACTCTCTCCAGCAGTTCCCTGTCCTTCTTGAACTGAGAGGCCCAGAACTGGACACAATATTCCAGATGCAGTCTCACCAGGACAGAGTAGAGGGGAAAGAGAACCTCTCTTGACCTACTAAGCACCCCCCTTCTAATACACCCCAGGATGCCATTGGCCTTCCTGGCCACAAGGGCACAGTGCTGGATCATGCTCATCCTGTTGTCCACCAGGACCCCCAGGTCCCTTTCCCCTACACTGCTCTCTAATAGGTCATTCCCCAACTTATACTGGAACCTGGGGTTGTTCCTGCCCAGATGCAAGACTACACTTTCCCTTGTTAAATTTCATCAGGTTATTCCCCACCCAACTCTCCAGCCTGTCCAGGTCTCGCAGGATGGCAGCACAGCCTTCTGGCGTATCAGCCACTCCTCCCAGCTTCGTGTCATCAACAAACTTGCTGATAGCACACTCTATTCCCTCATCCAAATCATTGATGAATATATTGAATAATATAGGCCCCAATACTGACCCTTGAGGCACTCCACTAGATACAGGCCTCCAACTGGACTCTGCCCCATTGACCACGACTCTCTGGCTTCTTCCCTTCAGCCAGTTTGCAACCCACCTCACTACCCGATCCTCCAGACCACACTCCCTCAGTTTAGCTGTGAGGATGCTGTGGGAGACTGTGTCAAATGCCTTACTCAAGTCAGGGTAGACCACGTTCACCGCTCTGCCATCATCCATCCATCTTGTTATGTCCTCATAAAAGTCAATGAGATTGGTCAAGCATGACTTCCCTTTGTTGAAGCCATGCTGACTGCCCCTAATGACCCTCTTCTCCCTGATATGCCTTGAGATGGTACCAAGGATAAGTCGTTCCATCAGTTTCCCAGGGATGGAGGTGAGGCTGACCGGTCTATAGTTACCCGGGTCCTTCTTCTTGCCCTTTTTGAAGACTGGAGTAACATTTCCTTTCCTCCAGTCCTCAGGCACCTCTCACGTTTCCTAAGACTTGGCAAAGATGATGGAGAGCGATCCAGCAATGACCAGCCAGCTTCCTCAGCACCCGCGGGTGTATCCCATCTGGACCCGTGGATTTATGGATGTCCAGATTGCCTAACTGCTCCCTAACCCAGTCCTCATCAACCAAGGCAAACTCCTCCATTGTTCTGACTTCCCCCGGGGCCTCAGCGGTACGGGGCTCCTCAGGACAGCCTCCGGCAGAGTAGACAGATACAAAGAAAGCATTGAGTAACTCTGCCTTCTCTGTTTTTATGTTTTTATATGGTGAAGGCAGCCACACCTGGGTTCTGGTCTTTAATACAAAACTAATGTTTCAGAAACAGTAAAGAAAATCTAGGTGTTGAATGTCCTAGCATAGGAACGAGGCTTTCAGAGGGCAGCTCTGGAAATTTGTCTCTCACTTCTGCTGTCCCAGCTTGGCTCTGAACCTGGGAAAATTTGGGTTTCAAATTCTGTTATAACAGAGACAATGCTGCAAAATTTCTTAGGAAAGTTTCACAACCAGCTTCAAGCTTTAGAGCTGGCCACATCAAATTACTGTGCAAGTCTGAGAATTCTCTCAGAAATGCAAGTTTCTTCCTTGACGTGAACAGCCATAAAGACAACGTTTTTATAAGGGGAAGAATACTAAACAGAAGAAGATGTCTGATGAAATATAGAGACAATGCCTGCCAGCCTGGGAATGAGGTCTGGGAACAAGAAGCATCCTTGAGAAGCGCAACTGTTATCTTTGAAGAGCAGCTGGGTACCTAGAAACTGCAGGCAGCCTGAGATACCATTGACAAGTGCAACAACAAGGGAGTGGAATGGCAGCTTATCATCTGGAAAGGTGAAAAATAGTCTGGCAAAAGTGGAAATCACACTAAGAAAGTAAGAATCGGTAACTGCCATTGGCTGTTCTAGCAGCAAGAACAGGAAAGCAGTCTGAAAAAATAAAAACTGGTCTGAGAGAAAACATCATCATTTTGGCCACTCCAAGTGAAAAACAGAAATTAGCTGTCTCTATTGACTGCTCCAGATGGTGGTTTCCTAAGCCCATTTACATCTCTGTGATAGAAAAATTACTTATATTTGGCACAAACTGGAGCCTCTGCAACCTTCTATGGGATCTCCTAGGCAAGATATCGGGCCATCGCTGGGGATTCCTGTTCGACTCCTGTCTCTGTGACATGGATCATCTTTGAAGTGAGACTCTGTCTGTCATTTTATTGGTTCCGCTTCTGGTCCCCATTCTGGGATCAGTTGGATTTGGACCCACTTGTGGGATTGGTTTTATGTGCTTGGTACTGGTAATATTATGAACATATATGCATATAAGTAATCAATCATGAGGATATTTGCTGTTATTATTATTGAAAAGTTTGCTTTACTGGTGATAAGTCTGTAGTAACCTGAAATATTATGTATACACTTGATTGCTGCTAATTCTTGAAGGCTGCTATGCTGTTGATTGCTGCTAATTATTTGTAGTAATTTGCTATATATAAATGCACTTTATTAATCATAGGTATACATGTTTGTGACTCTCTACATACCCACCCACAGGCCAGATAACCCTTTAGGTTGTGACATTAATTGGTCTCAGAAGTGGGGTTCTGTTAAATACACAGGTTATGAATGCTTGGGAGGAGGCAGTAGGAAGACAGTGAAGACAGCAAGAAGATAAGGGATGGAAAACACATAGGTGGGATAAGAATCAAGTAGTTAAATGTTTTTTAATTGGGAAACACTGTGAGCAGAATTTTGGAGGTGGCAGGAGATTCATAAATGTAAAGCAAAAGCAGACAAGAATCCTTCACTGGGCTTCTCGCAGAAGCAGCCACAAGCACTTTATTTAAATCCCTGGGGCAGCAAGCTCAGAATACTTTGTTGTGAACTAGAGCAGCTGCCCCTGAATCTCATGGTCATGATAAGAGCATCTACTCTGACAGTTAGAAACTAACCTCAGACCTCTGGTTTTATGGCAGGAAGATTGCTCTACCATACACACACAGTCTCTGGGAATGGTATCACTGAAAGAACAAATATATGAAAACTGATAATGAAGAGGATGATTTTGAGAGCAAGTCTTCCACCCCCACTTCATTACTTGAGCATCCTATGGGTAAGACAGCCTCCTTTTACCCTATCATTAAAACTTCCATGGTACGATTCCCAGCTCCTGCCAGAGACAGGGGCAATCCCCCACCGCAGGTCATGATGACCACTACAAATTTTAATGCAGAACAGTTGAGGCAGATGTCCTTGGAGTACGGCAAAAAGCTAACTGAAGTTTGGATAGGAATATTCCTGCCAGGAGGAATAAGAAAAGCTTCCACTTGCTTTACCTATCTTACTATTGGAAAACAAAACAGAGAAACTCCAAATTTCCAGCCCAGGGAGTTCTACCAATCTGCCCCAAGAGGCCAACATTTTTTGAATTAATACTAGTAAAAGCCCTTGTATACCATTAATAGTGATTTATTTATATTCTCCCTCTTTTGTCATGAATATGGGTGCCTCAGTATCAATGATTAGAGCTGAGGACACGCCTGGATTAATTCAGAAAACCTGAGAGAGTGTTCCTATGACAAGGGTTGAAGATAAAAGACAGGAGTGCTCCAAGGCCAGGATAAAATTGATTTTGCCAAATGACAGAATAATGAGACCCCTAGTGGTGGTAGAACCCTTAAGTATATTAAGTATGGATATATTAGAATCACAGACTATTAAGACTCCTTTAGGCACCTCAGTGCCAAACCGTCAAACTCAGGTTTCTGTAATTTCTATGGATGAAATACTGGCTGGAGGGTCTCCTACTTTTCTATTATAGGTCGCACCTAAATTATCTAAAAGTACTTCAACACATGTACAACAATATCTTGTTCTCCCTGAAGCCTCACAAAGCATAACTACTCTCATGAAGGATTTAAAATGACAAGGTATTTTTCAGAAAACTCATTCCCTATATACCTCCCATATATGGTCTGTCCATAAATTTAATGACACCTGGTGTTTGATGGTAGATTATCATAAACTGAATGAAACTATTGAATGAATTGAATGAAAAGCAGCCCTTACATACTGCTGTCCCTTCTATTGCAAATCTTACTTTTGCTATAGAACAAGTGACTCATCCTTGGATAACTTCAACTTCAGGCATAAATGATTGTCACCAATTATCTATTGGATAAACTGTCCAGGTGAATCATCCACAAAAAGGAAAATTTCCATGTGTATTACAAACACCTCTTCAATGATGTTCAATCACCAGGGTAACAAGCACCTCATTTCTGAGTGTAGGATATCCAGATTACCTAATACCCCAAAGAAATGAAGCAATCTGGCTTTTTGTTCTTTTAGGTTGCCCTGCCTGCAAGGTCAGCAACCAGGAACTCATATTAATTCCATGGATTTTGGTCTACCTTATTCAACCTACTGATTGGCAATTTCACCTGAAATGAAATAATGTCATGAGCAATCTTCCCTCAGTTTTTTTTCTTTCTTATAGTTGTTATTTGATATATGTAATGATTGGGTCCTATCTCATAATCACAGCAATGCTTGTTCCCTCTTCCTAGGGATGGGATGAATACAATCTCTCAAGTGGGCAATGAATCGGATTGTTGGTATTTATACCGCCCTTGAGCACTGGATGCCTAATTTTGGTGGTTAGCAGAACATGTCACTGAAGCATCTTGGTATCAACCAAATTTGACATATTTACTTCCCAATACTCCGAATTGTTGACAGCAATCTTTTAAGGCACATTCTTATTAGAATGCTCGATGATGCATTATGATGTGACAGGGTGTGAGTTCAATTTGAGTGGGCAAGACAAGCAATTGTAATTACATCTTATATTACAATCTCATCCCAGCATTTTTTCAATTTAAATGTGACAGAACACAAGCTTGTATTGATTCTTATCCAAAAATCTCATGGATCTGGAATAATGAATCAGCAATTACCAAAAAAGTTGGGTTTAATGGTTTGGAACTCTGGAATCTTACACTGAATGTTAATAACATAAAACAATATCAAAGACACTATGATTTCACCAGTCCTAATTCCACATGCTATAGTCTTCAGAGGAATGGCTGGCTGAGTACTAATGATAATTGGGGTGTATGCAACCCAAACAATGTGCCTGGCTCTATAGATGGTAACCCCCTTTTGGACAATCCAGTTAAGTCAAATTTGATTAATGAAATTCAATCATTCTTCTGCAAACATTGCAATGCCTCTAGACAGGGCTGGTGGCCCACTATTTTTACACCTAGATGATTCTGGCTTTGTGGCACTAATGCCTATAAAGCTGCTTCCAAAATGGGCAGGTGCTTGTACCATAGCTCATCTTGGTTCTTTTGCAGTCTGATCTAAGAATTTATCCTTTAGCTTCCAATACAACCATTACCCTGTATCTAAGAAGTGTGGCATGTTTAACCTGTTAGTAACAAGACCAACCACATTTCATGAATTTATATGTAAACTACTTCCACACTTGTGGGTGTTGCTGAACTAGAAGCAGCTATCGACAGCATTTCCACTACACTTGAAATGAGCCAAAATGCTACTGTATATGCTTTAATGATTCTACAGATGGAGACTGATTCACTCGTGTTTGGCCTCAGACTATAATTTAGCCTCACAAGGAGGTATTTGTGTGCTAATAAATAGTACCTGTTGCTTCTACACTAACAAATCTAACAAATCAAATATGATGTGAACAAGATTCAGCAACATGTCTGATCCTTTCACCAAGTAGCACAAGAACAACACCTACTCAGAGGCCTGACAGCTGACTGATTATGGCTGTTGACCTGGCTTCCAGGCTTTGGAGCATGGGCACAGGGCATTTTAATTATATTAATTCACAGAATCACAGAATGGTTAGGGTTGGAAGGGACCTCTGGAGATCATCTAGTCCAACACTCCTGCTAAAGCACCTAGAGCAGATTGCACAGGAATGCATCCAGGTGGGTTTGAATGTCTCCAGAGAATGAGACTCCACAACATCCCTGGGCAGCCTGTTCCAGTGCTCTGTCACCCTCAAAGTGAAGAAATTTCTCCATATATTCAGATGGAACTCCCTATATTTCAGCCTGTGCCCATCACCCCTTATCCTGTTGCTGGGCACCACTGAAAGGAGTCTGGTTCCTTCCTCTTGACACTCACCCTTGAGTTATTTGTCAGCATAAATAAGGTGCCTTCTCAGCCTTCTCTTCTGCAGACCAGAAGAGACCTAACTCTCTCAGCCTTTCCTCATAAAAATGATGTTCCAGATCCCTGATCATCTTCGTAGCTCTCTGCTGGACTCCCTCCAGTAATTCCTTGTCCTTCTTAAAGTGGGGAGCTCAGAACTGGACGCAGTACTCCAGACACGGCCTCACCAGGGCAGAGTAGAGGGGGAGGAAAACCTCCTTTGACCTGCTGGTCACACTCTTCTTAATGCACCCCAGGATACTGTTGGCCTTCTTGGCCACAAGGGCCTCAGGACTCCCAAGTACTTCTCCACAATGCTGCTTTCCAGTGGGTCAACCTCTAACCTGTACTAGCGCCCGAGGTTATTCCTCCCCAGGTGCAGGACCCTACACTTGCCTTTGTTGAATTTCATTAGGTTCTTCTCTACCCAGTCCTCCAACCTGTCCAGATCTCACTGAATGGTAGAACAGCCTTCTGCTGTATCAATTGCTCCTCATGGTCTTGTGTTTCATCAGCAAACTTGCTGAGGGTGCACTCAGTATCTTCATACAGGTTATTGATGAACAGGTTGAACAAGAGTGGACCCAACACTGACCCCTGAGGAACCCCACTAACTACAAGCCTCCAACCGGACTTTGCACTGTTGATCACAACCATCTGAGCTCTGCCATCCAGCCAGTTCATGATCCATCTCGCTGTCCAGTTCATCCAGCTCACACTTCCTGAGCCTGCCTATGAGGAGGTTGTGAGAAACAATGTCAAAAGCCTTGCTGAAGTCAAGGTAGACAAGGTCTACTGCTCTTCCCTTGTCAACCCAGCCAGTCATACCATCACATAAGGCTATCAGGTTGGTCAAACATGATTTTCCCTTGGTGAATCCATGTTGACTACTGAAACCTTTTCTTCTTCTGCACGCTTGGAGATGACATCCAGAACAAGTTATTCCATCACCTTTCCAGGGATGGAGGTGAAGCTTACTGGTGTGATGTTTGCTTTCTTCCAGTTGTCAGGCACTTCTGTTCTCCACAACCTTTCAAAGATGATGGAGAGCAGCTTAGCAACAACATTTGCCAACTCTCTCAGCACTCATGAGGGCATCTCATCGGGGCCTATGGACTTGCAGATATCCAGTATGTCTAAATGATCTCTAGTCCAATCTTCCTCAGCCAAGGGAAAGTCTTCCTTTTAGCAGACTTTCTCTCTTGTCTCTAGAGTCTGGGATACCTGAGGGCCAGTCTTAGCAGTAAAGACAGAAGCAAAGGTGGCATTCAGTAGCTCTGCCTTCTCTGTATCATCCATCACCATGGCACCCACATCATTCAGCAGCAGACCTACATTTTCCCAAACCTTCCTTTTGCTGCTGATATACTTGAAGAAGACCGTATTGCTGTCCATGACATGCCTTGCCAGATTTAATTCCAAGTGGAGTTTGGCCTTCCTCACCACATCCCTGCATATTCTAACAGCCTCCTTATGTTCCTCCCAGGTGGTCTGTCCCTTTTTCCACATTACATAAACATCCTTCTTCCATTTGAGTTTTGTCAGAAGCTCCTTACTCATCCATGCTGGCTGCTGACTTCCTTTACTTGATTTCTTCCTCGCAGGGATGCATCGATCTTGAGCTTGTGGAAGTGATGTTTGTATATTAACCAGATCTCTTGGATTCACCTATCTTCAAGAGCCCTAACCCATAGGATTCTTCCAAGCAGAACCTTGTAGAGGCTAAAGTTTGTCATCCTGAAGTCCATGGCTATAATCCTATTTTCCTGCTTTCTTCATGCAGGATCCTGAACTCAACCGTTGTGTGTTCACTGCAGCCTAGACTGCCCCAACCTTCACATCTCCAATGAGTCCTTCTTGGTTTATTAGGACAGGGTCCAGCGTCACATCTCTCTTTGCTGACTTCTTCACCACCTGTGTCAAAAAGCTATCATCAATGATCTCTAGGAACATCCTGGACTGCATGTGTTTAGCTGTGTTGCCTTTCCAGCAAATGTCAGAGTGATTGAAGTCTCCCATGAGAACCAGGGCATGTGATCGTGAGACTCCTTCCAGCTGTCTGTTGAAGGCCTCATGAACTTCTTCTTGCTGATCAGGTGGCCAACAACAGTGCCACCCTTGTTAGCCTGCCCCTTAATTTTTATCAATAATCTCTCACCTTGTTCTTCATCCTCCCCTAAGGCAGAGTTCAAGATACTCGAGCTGCTTTCTCACATAAAGTGCAACTCTTTGACCTTGCCTTGCTGGCTTGTCTTTCCTAAAAAGTACATAGCCTTCCATGACAACATCCCAGTCATGAGCTGTCCCACCATGTCTCTGTAACTGCAATACGATCATGGCCCTGCGACCACATGTAGATCTCTATTTTTTCCTGTTTATTCCCCATGCTATGTGTGTTGCTGTACAAACGCTTCAGGGAAGTACTCAGGCATGCAGATTTCCCATGAGGAGTGCAGAAGGATCCACCATAGCCAGACATACCCTTGAGGTGGTTGTCCTTCCGGTTCTCATCTTGGGAGGCAGCTAAGGAAAATTTGTCGCTGCTCTGGTTGGTCTGGCTTATTCCTCAGATGGATGCAATTGCCACTTCAGACGCTAACTCACAAGCCCTTCAGTTTAAGGCCTGCCCTACCAAGTTGGCCAGCCTATTGAGAAAGATTCCTTTGCCTTTTCTAGACAAATGGATTCCATCCATCCTGAACAGGTTACAGTCATAGAGGAATGTCCCATTGTCATAAAAGCCAAAACCCTCATGACAGCACCAGCCAGGAAGGCAGGAGTTAATCACAGAATCAAAGAATTAGGAATCTAAGAATAGAATCCTAGAATAGTTTGGGTTGGAAGGGACCTTCAAAGGTCATCTAGTCCAACCCCTCCTGCAATGAGCAGGGAGATCTTCAACTAGATCAGGTTGTCCAGAGCCCCATCCAGCCTGGCCTTGGATGTCTCCAGGGACTGGGCATCCAGCATCTCTCCGGGCAACCCCTTCCAGTGTTTTACCACTCTCATTGTAAAAAATTCATTCCTCCTGTCTAGCCGCAATCTCCTCTCCTTTAGTTTAAAACCATTATCCCTTGTCCTGTCGCAACAGGCTCTGCTAAAAATTCTGTTCCCATCTTTCTTATAGACGCCTTTTAAATACCAAAAGGCTGCAATAAGGTCTTCCCTGGAGAAGGTCTTCCCTCTTCTCCAGGGTGAACAACCCCAACTCTCTCAGCCTGTCCTCATAGGAGAGGTGTTCCATTCCTTTGATCATTTCTGTGGCCCTCCCCTGGACCCTCTCCAACAGGTCCGTGTCTTTTCTGTACTGAGGGCTCCAGAACTGGAAGCAAGACTCCCAATGGGGTCTCACTAGAGCAGAGTAGAGAGGCAGAATCATTTCATCCCTCAACCTGTTGGCCATGCTTCTTCTGATGCAACCCAAGATACGACTGGCCTTCTAGGCTACAAGTGCACATTGCCATCTCATGTCCAACCTTTCATCCACCAGTACCCCCAAGTCCTTCTTCACAGGGCTGCTCTCAATCCCTTCATCTCCCAGCCTGTATTGATACTCGGGGTTGCCCTGACCCAGGTGCAGGATCTTGCACTTGGCCTTGTTGAATCTCATGAGGTTTGCAAGGGCCCACTTTTCTAGCTTGTCCAGGTCCCTTTGGATGGCCCCAGTATGGACCCCTGAGGGACACCACTTGTTACTGGTGCCCATCTGACATTGTGCTATTGACCACTAATCTTTGGATTAAACCACCCAGCCAGTTCCTCATCCACTGAACATTCCACCCATCAAATCCATATCTCTCCAATTTAGAGAGAAGGACGTTGTGGAGAACCATGTCAAAGGCTTTACAGAAGTCCAGACATGACATCCATAGCCCTTCCTTTGTCCACTGATATAGTTATTCAATCATAGAAGGCCATTAGGTTGAAGATGGGGAGGAGAATCAGGAAACAAAGGGTAAAACTCATAGACTGGGATAAAAAACAGTTAAACAGAACAACAAAAGGGGAAATACAAACAACAACAGTAATAACAATAGAAGAGTACACAAAGTGGGGGATACACAATGCAATTGCTCACCAACCTGGAAAACCAGGGCCCAGCCATCCCCTGAGTAGCAACTGTGAACACTTGTCCAGTACAGTCAATTTCAGAAGAGCGGAGACCCCAGTTCATGCTCAAACATGATCGTGTTGAAAATCCTGCAGAACCCTGCAAACTCATGTTTGTAACCTTTTCATACTCAGAGGCTGGGTAACCTTTTAGGTTGTGACATTTTTGGACCTTGATTTTGCTTTGGCTCCCCCTTACTAAATTCTTTTTGCATGAAAATACATCAATGCTGTCAGAAAAAAAAAATAAAAAAGAGTATTCCCATTTTTTAAATTATAAAAATATTGGTTTACAGCCTTTATTTTAACAAGTGTTATTTTATCAAGTAAGGAGAAGAAAAAATAGTTTGATGCTGCCAAAATAATCATACCTTACTTGGTACAGGGAATACTGGCAACTTGTACATTAGCGTACATAGTTCAATGTTATTATGCTCCTTAACTGTCTTTGAGGGCAGGGCTTTCAACAAAAAAAGGGAGAGTAGTGTTTGCGGGGGCGGGGGGCGTGTGGGTGGAGAGGATACGACACAAGGAAGAGTCTTAGCTGGCTGATCTCTTAATATGTTTAAACTTTTAATACAGGGTTATCAAACTCATTTTCACTGTGGGCCATATCAGCCTCACGGTTGCCTTCAAAGGGATGAATATAATTTTAGGATTTGGCCTGTGGGCCTTATGTTTGCCACTTGGTTATGTGCATTGTACTCCTTTATCACCAACACTGTCTCATAACACAAAAGACATACTGTTCTTTCTCCTTGCAACACAAACATGTATTTCCTTTCCCATCTATCATTAAATTGCCTTCCTTCTACATCAGTCTTTCTCTTACTGGACATTTTTGAGTTCATGAGTGGGACACTGGCTGCTGGTTACAAAATATCTTTTTACAGGCGCTTTTAAAAATAACATGAAGTTACTGAAGTTCATGTATCTGACTAATTTATTAAAAAATTAAATTAAATGTTTGCCCAGTTGAGAGTACCCCTTCAAGCACTGCCCCCCTGCCCTACTAATTCTTGTTTGTCTTGCCTTTCAATGCCCCAAGGCACTTACTAGTGTCAAACATCAGTCTCACCTATTACTCTTCTTACCCAGGCTCACTGCTTTCCTGTAGCTATGGCTGCAGCTCCTGCAGTGTAACACGGTCACACATGCTGCACACATGAGCAGCAGGAGCCTGGGGGCAAAGAGCTTGGCACTGCCACCAGGTAGAAACCAAGTGCCAGACCAGATAAAACAAAGTGGAGGGCCGGATTCGGCCCACAGGTTGTGTGTTTGACACCTGTGTTTTAATATATCCGTACAGTACCATCCAACATGGGACGTGCATTGTTTTCTCCTGGATGCAGGCATGGTACTGCTGACTCTCAAATCCAAATTCAGTGGTTGCAATACAAGGAATGGAGGGAAGAAAGTAGGAATTGTCTCTCCTAATGTCTTCGTTTCTTCTTGCTTATCTCTTCTTGTATGACTGTTTCAGAAGAAAAAAAACAAAAAAAACAAAAACCACTTAGCATTTCACATTCATAAAAGTCTCTGTTCCTGTCTAGAGTAGTGTAGATGAAAACTTCACAGCTAGACAGAGGTGTCTTATTTTTTACTTATCATTGACAACAATACTCGCAATGCCATTTCTCGCTCTCTCTCCGTATCTCCTCCATGTGCCCCAGTGCATGTGCACAGCCTCAGGAGTAGTGCAGATGCAGTCCTGAAGGGGGAGGGGACATCACAAGAAACCAGCCAAATAATGCCATATGTCTTTAAAAGAAGTGGACCACATAATGTGGTTACAGATTATGCCATATTTAAAATAATGTCAAAAGTTTAAGTCTGACACCTTAAAAAGTGTAGGTGTTAAGCAGGCAAGTAAAGGAAGTGACAAGAGGTAAAAAGAGAGCCTTAGAAAGTAGAAGTCATTGTGAAATACTACCAGGAGCAGAAAAAAAGAAAAAAGAAAAACCTCTCTTGCAGAACGCATATGGAAAATAAATCATGCCTCCTTTCAAAACTGAACTCTTAGGAGGAGGAACTGCGATGTGACTGTGTGCAGGGCAAGGCAGGCAGTGCCAGTGTGCAACCTCAGCTCCACCTGCCCCAATGTGGGGCTGCTGCTTGCCGCTGCACTTGCTCCCTAAACATGTGCCCCTTTTCCATCCTCTGTGCGTGGGTTGGGTACAGCATGTAACTGTGCTGGGTGTCTGTGCAAGGTGTGGACAGGGGAGGGCTGCAGATGTGCTCCCCATGAGAGGAGACCAGGTGATGCTGGCTCTCATCAGAGCCCCTGAGCCCCTCAGCCAGGCCGGTGGTGCCTCTGGGGAAATATATTAAAGAAAGAGCACGAAGAAAAAGAGTGAGAAACAATAGAGGAACACCAAGATCAGGGCAAAGAGGAAGAAGGTAGGACCTTCATGGCTATGGTGTTTTTCTTCCCAGCAACCATTACATGTGCTTAGTTCATCTTTCCTAGTATTGGTTAAACATTTGCCAGCCCATGGGAAGTATCAATTTCAATTTTTTTTTTTTTTTTTTTTTGCTTTGCTTCGGTGTGCTTTTGCTTTCTTGATTGAACTGTCATTATCTCAGTCCACAAGTCCTCTCACCTTACTTTTATTTTCTGCCTGTCCCAGGGAGAGGAATAAGTGGGTGTTTGGATGGATGTTTATCTGTTGGCCCAGGTCAACCCACCACAGTCACTAATTTATTGAATGTTATCCCAACACAAAAGAAGCAAATGGCAAACTTTGTAAGGGTCTTAAAACTACATACCAGAAGCTTGACTGTCACATTACACATGCTGGTAGAAACTATTACAAACATAAAATAGACAAGGCAGTAAGTACAATGGACTGGGGAAGAAGACGACTTTGCATCTGTGCAAGGGACTCGGCAAATAAACTGGAGTTCTCTAAAGGGCTAAATGAGCAGGCATATTTAAAGCAATTAATACATGAAGTTCTGTTATTTTTCCTGAAAAGGGATGTTTTAAGTGGATACTGTCTCCAGCACCTTTGAGGCCTCAGGATTCCTCCTGCCTGGAGCCTGGATGGGAGGTCCCAGGCTGTTGGACACATCTGCTGCTTTCCTGTTTGCAGGGTCAGACAGCAGTGAAGCAGAGCCTGTATCCCATACACACACACACGCACAAATACACAACACCAACACTGCTAGATATGCAGATGGCCACAGGCAAGGCAATGCCTTCAACAGCACTTATGGATAACACTACCAGGAGTCAAACAAACACCAGGTACAGACAGCCTAGTCGCCTTTGTCCACTCTGGCTGCTCAGGGTTGAAGTTCACTAGTGAAGGCACACATACAACACTGTGTAGGTTCTCAAGCAAACAGACACTTTCATGGATCTATGAGGACCAGTATAGCACCTCTCCATATGATATCCCTGCTCAGATCTGAGCTCCTCCTGCCTGCTCCACAGGTCCTGTACTCACCAGCACATCCAGCTTGGTGCTTGCTACCAAACATACCCATGCACTCACACACTTTTCTCACAGGCAGCCCACACTTGCAGGAGCCACCAAATACCAGCATGGACCCTCTGCCCACCTTATATTCCTGCATAGATCCAGGACCCTCTCCTCACCATTAGTGCAGCTTGGAGCTTGCTAGGGAATTTGCACTGGAGGAAGACAAAAACAGTTGTAACCCATCAGTTACAAATCCCAGGCTGGTCGTCTCCAAAAGCGTGTCTGGAGTTTCTTAATGGGACACCAAATAATGGCTGAAGAATTTGGGTCTTTGCGGCACCTGGCAAAATAGGCCTACCTGCTGGGACACACAAAGAAATGGCATTATGGCATATATATGGCATCATGGAAAAGAAGCACTCACGTCTTCCTCATTGCCTCTCTTATTAATCATTCCTCCCTATGAACAATATACCAGGCAACAAAGCTTTTGTGAAGTCAAAGCTTCCTGTCTGGTTGAAGATAATGTCTTCAGAACAAGCATTTCCTGTAAGCTGGTTCTTATCTTTTCAAAGTGTGGATTTGCTGTGGTTTATTGTTCATGACAAGATACAAGTTGAACTGTCTGCAACCTAAGTTTTTTTGAATGTGTACTTTCTGCATAGGTATACACCAGTCCTGAGCTGGAGGACAGCATTTAATTTTATTATTTGTGTTTCAAAAGTTTAATTACTTATTTTCTTATACTGAATTATAAAAGAAAGCCTTTTATTTAATTTAATCCTGCATTCTGTATTAAATTGATTTGATACATCCATGTTTTAAATTAAGAACATCCTGCCCTAAAATATGCAGTCAGCTGCATCAGCACAAAGCAGAACTCAGTGGCATGGGGGCAGAATTTAGATTCAGATTACGGTGGAGTGTGGTAAGTCTGATTTTTGGGTCAAAAATCTGTCCACAAGGAGCCACAGGTTTGTAGGACAGTACTGAAGTTCTTCATCCAGTCAGAGTTCATCCTTTATGTTGTTTCTGCTCTGTGCACAATTGATTCTGATCTTGAGAGTTAAAGTGCAAAGTACATTTATGAGGAAGAACTATACTAGCTTGTTTTGCCCTCAGAGAGATGTTTTACATTACAGTTGCTTGTGCTGTATGTGGCTGCATCTGAAATATCAGAAGCCACAGACTTGTAAATTTTACTATTGAAATGGGTCAGCAGCATCCTGCAGCTCTCTCCTGCAGAACTGTTCCTGAAGCTGGCATAGATCCACCAGCCCCTTGAACCACACATGGTATGAAGTGGAGTGAAGGAGGAGGATGAGATCTTCAGGATGCAGAGACTGGGAAAAAATCTCTTTTAGACATATCAACTGCATGAGACTTAAAGTCTGTTTTGACTTACTGAGCCCAAGGAGTCCCTTCAAGTAGACAAAGATTTATCATATTGGAAGGCAGAGCTCCAAAGTTGCTGCTGCAGAGGAATCATATGTCTGTTCTATTCAGCCTTTATCTTCTCTTACATACTGAAATTTCACTAGTTGTCGCAGAATCATGGAATAGTTGAGGTTGGAAGGCAGCTCTGGTGATCATCAATGCCCTGCTCAAAGCAGGGTCAACTACAGCATGTTGCTAAGAACATTTTCTAGTTGGCTTTCGAATATTGTCACAAATGGACAGTATACAGCCTCTCTGGGAAGCCTGTTCCAGTTTTGAACACAGTCACTGTAAACAAACCAACCAAACCAAACCAAACCAAAACACTAAAAACAAAACAAACAAACAAACAAAAATACACAAAAAAACCCCACAAAAAACAAAACGAAAGCCAAACAAACAAACCAACTTTGATTTATAAGATCCCCCTGAGCCTTCTCTTCTCCAGGCTAAACAGTCCCATTTGTCACAGTCTCTCCTTGTACAAAAGATGCTTCAGTCCCTTAATCGTCTGAGTGGCCTTTTGCTACTTACTCCAGTAAGTCCGTGTGTTTCTTGTACAAGGGAGCCCAGAACTGGACACAGTACTGGACACATGGCCTGACTCATGCAGTGTAAAGGGGAAGGACGACTTCACTCAACCTGCTGGCAGCATTCTGCCTAATGCCACCTAGGAGGTTGTTGTCATTCTTTGGCATTGTTGCAGTTTAACCTCAGCTGGCAATTAGAACCATGGTGTCATTTGCTCACCTCTCCCCTGCCCCTGGTGAGATGGAGAGGAGAATCAGGAAATAAAAGGTAAAACTTATGAGCTGGGATGAAAACAGTTTAACACAACAGCAAAAGGGAAAAGATAAATAACAATAATGAATTACTATACAAAGCAAGGGATACCTAATGCAATTGCTCACCAGCCTGGTAAAAAACCATGTCCAGACTGCTCCAGAGCAGCAGTCCCTCAAGCAGCAATCATGGATGCTGGACTGCAACTCAGGCTAAAACATGCTCATGCCAAATCCCTTGTCCTGGACCAACAGAGACTTGAACTGCACCTTGTGCCCGAACACAACTGCACCACCCAGTAATTCCTGCAGAAAAAAAGAGGGCCCTGGACCACACAATCCCCATGCTGGAAGTGTTCCCCTCCCCATCCCCTTCACCTAGTCTGCTCCCTGACTTTATACTGAGCATTACCTTGATGATATAAAATACTCCTTTGGCTAGTTTGGGTCAGCTGTCCTGGCTGTGTCCCCTCCTGACTTCCTGTGAAAATCAAGTCTGACCCAGCCAAACTCAGGACATTGCCAGCTTCCCATGACAATTAACCCTATATCAGCTGAACCAGCACAGCCATGAGGCACATTGCTGGCTCATGTTCAGCTTGGTGTCTGCCAGAAATCCCCAGGTCCTTTTCTGCGAAGTTGCATTCCAAACTGTTGGCCCTCAGTACATACTGGTTCCTCACCATGCACAGGACTTTGCATTTACCTTTACTGAACTTCATGATATTCCTCTCTGGCCATTTCTTCTGCCTGTCCTCTCTCAATGTTGGGACAACCATGTGGTGTATCAGTCACTACTTCTAGTTTTGTATCACCTGAAAACTTACTGAGGGTGCACTCTGCCCCATTGTCAAGATCATTAAAGATGTTACACATTACTGCATCTAGTATTGAACCCTGAGGCATGCTCCTCGTGACTGACCTGCAGCTGGACATCATGCCACTCTTCACAGCTCTCTGAACCCAGTTTTCAATCCACATCACTGTCTACTTATCCAACTCCATACTTCATCAGCTTGTCTGTGGGGATGTTTCAGGTGACAGTGTGAAAAGCCTCACTGAAAGTCAAGATAAGTAAACATCCACAGCTCTCCCTTCATCCATGGAGCAAAGTCATCTCATTGTAGAAAGCTATCAAGTCAGTCAGGCATATTTTTCCCTTTGTAAATACGTGCTGACAAGAAGGTGACTACCTCCTTGTCCTTAATGTGTCTGGAAATTATTTCTAGGATTAGCTGCTTCATCAGCTCCCCAGGGGCTGTTGTGAGGTTGACTGGTCTATAGCTGCCTGGATCCTCCTTCTTGAAGACAGGAGTCATGTTTGCTGTCTTGCATTCTTCAGGGAACTCTCCCAATCACCATGACCTTTCAAAGGTTATTTTGAGTGGCCTTACAATGACATCAGTGAGCTTTCGCAGCACTTGAGGTGTCTCCCATCAGGGCCCATGGAGTTGTGTATGTACATTTTGTTTAAATGCTTCCTAACATGATCCTCTTCCATCAAGGATAAGCTTATGTTGCACTGCATTTTCTCATAGTTTTCATGCATCCGACATTGCTGAAGGCAAGTCATACCAGCAAAGACTGAGATGAAGAAGGCACTGAGTCATGTAGTATATTGCCCTTTTCTGTGTCTTTGTGACCAGCTCCACTCCATATTCAGCACTGACTCACATTTTCCCCAAGTATTTGTCTTGCGGATATACCTGTAGAAACCTTTCTTGTTGCCCTTCACATCCCCCATCATATTCAAATCCAGGCGTTTTTTTCCTTTCCTAAGTCCACCCTTGCAAGTTACAGGATTCTTCCTGAATCATGGGTCATCCAACCCTGCTTCAACCTCTTGTACACTTCCTTTTTATGCTTGAGTTTAGTTAGGAGTTTCTTGCTCATACATGCAGGTCCACTGCCACCTTTGCTTTGTATCCTGCTCCTGGAGTGGACCATTCTTGAGTCCAGAGGAGCTGAAAACCAGCCAGCTATTCTGAACCCCTCTTCTCTCCAGGACTGTATGACATGGGATTCTTGAAAGCAGATTCCTGAGCACTACAAAGTCCACTCTTCTCAAGTCTAAGGTTGTGAGTCTGTTTTTCATTTTCTCCCTTTTTTTTCAGTCTCTTTTTTTTTGTCTCATTGTTACTGCAGTCAAATCTAACCCCAACCTTTACATCCTTGACCAGTTCTTGTCCATGTCGTTAAAAATAAATGGAGTAAGAAAAAAAAAAAGAAGAGAAAGGGAATGAAGAAAAGGGATAGAAATTATTTTTATGTTTCTAAATTAAACATATTTGTTCCTGGTAACCTATAAAGTGAAAATAATTATGCAAATGTTCATAAAATTATGTTTCAAGATTTTGATTAATTCTGAGAATTAACAAAATGAATTATTTGTGATGTCCTTTTCTGTTCTGAGGGTACTGTATCTCTTTTCCACCTGAAGCCAAGTGCCAACCTATCTGTAAAGCAGGCATGAGCTTTCTACACAGATCTACTTCTTTCTACACAGATCAAAAAGCTGAGTGGAAAGTCTGACATTGTTGAATGATCAGAGAAATCATTCTTGTAGGAAAAGGACTGGCAGTACAAGCCTATGATTTTAGTAATGGATTCTACAGATTGAACTTGTTCAATGTATTCTGTTGCTCAGTGAATGTGGCATAACAATTAGCTCATGTAATCATGGCAGACACAGGGTTTGTCACTGTCACTCTGAAAGGGTAAAGCTTAGTGCTGGGGTAAAGGAATGTGCATTTCCTGTGTGGGTCACCACAATACTTTTTTCTCATGTCTCAGTTACCCTGTTTCAGTCTGATGGTAATGATCACTTTGTCTTCTTGCAGAGTCACATATGAAGATTGGGAAAGATGCACCACCTGTTTTGCTCTTACATTTCAGCTTCCTCCTGTGGAATTAAGGTAAAAAACCCCAAATTTTCTTGTCCAGATGCTCAAAGGACTTTGTTTTTAAATCAGTATGGCATTGATATAGACTGAATGCATAAGGAAATTTAATTCCTCACCTTTGTCATCTCAGTCAAGCCTAAGTTCTTTCTTATATTCATTGATATGGAGAATGCGAGATAATGTCAGTTCCCTGTGAAAGCAAGATCCCCTGTTTAGCATTGACCTACCTAGTATCTGTTGTAGCAGCAGTTTAATCACAAAAGACAGAGCTCTTCATGGGCTATTTTTATTGCTTAAGTGATACTGTATTTGAGAAAGCTGATTTAGGACACCATTGCTTCTATGTATTACTCTTCTGCTAATAATTTGCTCTGTTGCTAGAAATGATTCCAAACTGCTGGGAGGAAAGCTCTATTGATCTCCAGGGAAATTCAGATCTAGACCTGGACTTTGTTGATATTTGGGTTTCTAAATTTCAAGTAAAGCAAAGTAAAAAACCCCAACACTTAAAAGCGTGTGACAGGAATAAAAAGGAGCACATCTATCTGAACGTGAAACACATCAGTTCTTCCAAGAAACACATGATGAGAAGACAAAGAACAGAGGAGAACATCAAGAGCAAAGGTAAAGTCTGTTAATAATGGGAAGGCTGCATGCATTTTTTAATAAATAGTCTAACATATTTCATGTCCTAGAAATTTGCATTTGTATACTACAAGTTTTTCTTTTTAACCTGCTGTTTGAAGTTGGGAAGGATGGGTAGTTCAAGGCAGGTTAAAGATGGAGACTTGCTAAGCCAACAAAGTGATGTGTGACCTCATAATTTCTGTTGATGCCATATCGAAACACTCATTGTATTTGGACTGCTCTTCAGATGTAAGCCTGAGTTGTCACTGATCAATAAGCCTCTACAATGGGAGAAAGCTCAAAGTAGATGGGCAAGTGCAATGTACTCATGAAGTATGCAGTGACTGAAAAATGGCTGTCAGAAAGAAAGTTGAACTTAACATTAAGGAGACCAGACAGATACTTTTTTTTTTTTTAGATTAACAGTTGTATCAGCACTCAAAAAGTTGTATCAGCACTCAAAAGAATGCAAGGGTCTTCCTGAGTTAGCCAGACCAGCATGGGGTGAGTGTATATGTGGTTCAGCCTAACACAAAGTACAACCACTGAACGACTGACAGAAAGACCTTTGAAGAGATCAACAGGCTTGAACTGCTTAAACCCACATTTTCCTTTCTGGTACCACCCAATATTGCAATGGTAAGCATATCACAGAGCCCGGCAATGATGATCATATTTGTAGTGTGATTCAGCTGTATATAGAACTTGCTATATTCTACTAAGTGAAATTTGCATTTGTATTGTGCTTTCAATACATAGCTGTATCATTCTGCTAAATTGGAATCCTATGTAATAGCATGTATTTTCAGATAAGTAAATTTGGTATTAAACATTAAAATATCCATGTGTGGAATATTGAAAATAACCTGGTCAGACAGTATTGAACTCTGAAATGAGTGCAGGCTGAGGTAAACAGACATTGCAGTTTGAGATAAGTTATACTGTTATAACTGGTCCCATTGAGAAAGCCTCACATTTCTCACATTTATGTTCTTTTTCTTCTTAGATTCTCCTGTTTCATGTAGTACTTCCTGGATTATTGCAGTGATTCTAGGGATGCTCTTCTTGGCATTGCTGGGAACAACAGTGGGTTATATTATCAAGGGTAAATAAATTTCCTGCAATTAATATATTTGTTTTGAACTTAGAACTGTGGCAGGGAGCAAAACAGGGCTCCTGAGGTCTGCTGAGGGGTCCAAGAAGAGCATGGAAGTAACTTTTGTCTCTTAAAACAGACTTGTTTCTTTTTTTCTGAGATTTTTAAGTGTTAAACTTGGTCTAGTTAGAACTTCCCTCAACAGGAACAAGAGTGTAAGGGGCAGAACGTGTCAGAGATGGCTTTGAAAGGGGTGAGTGGGTAGACTTCAGTATGTAAAAGCACACTGCATTGGATACTCAGCCACTCAGGGCCATTTACATCCTGATAAGTACAGCTCTGGGCTGGAGGACATAGCCTGAAGGGTCATTTATCTTCTGTGCATTTGGAGATCAGTGTTGCTCAGCAAGAGAATGAGCACTGGTGTGTTCAGTGTCCATCCATGGTCCAGTAGTACAAGCTGCTCTCCTCTTAGGAAAGAAAAGGAGGGTACCTCAAACCGCAAGACCTCCATGGCTAGCAGCTGCTATAAAATGATTCATCTTCCTAGGAAGTTTAAGCCTTTTGACTAGCTTGCTGTGAAATGCTGTGAAGCTGAGGTTCAGGCAAGTATAAGAATCAGAAATGCTGCTTGTACAAAGCAGCTGTATTTCAGGCATGTGCTACAGGATGTACCCCAGCAGCAGCCAGCAGTAGTGGTGGAGACTATATGGAAATGGGTGACCTGCCACAAGTCTGTCAGGTGCCAGGGCTTTGTCTGTCCCATTGGATAGAAGGAAACATGGATCAAAGCCGAAAAGGTAAAAATGCTGGAAGGAAAAAGAAAGTCACAGGAGATCCCTACATGCTCTCCCACCTACTCCCAATGTGGAAAATAGATGCCCTTTACAGACCCCTTCAGAGACTCTGATTGAGGCAATTACATTGTCTTTGCAAGTCTCAGAGGAGCTCCAAGGATGGCATTACAGTAACTGTGGAGAAACATTTTCCAAAGAAGGTGTATTTGTGAAATCTGTTTGTCATGAACTAGGCTGTGATTATGAAAAGGAAGAGAGATGTATGATTGTTTTGCAGGCTGTTCATGTCCACACTGCCCTGAGCAGTGGGTGACCTACAGAGAGAGCTGCTACTTCTTCTCACAGGAGAAGAAGGACTGGAATTCCAGCCAGGAATCCTGCTGGGCACAGGGAGCCCATCTCCTCGTGATCAGCAATACCAGTGAAATTGCGGGTGCCTTTGTAGCGGCAAAGGCAGAGGACCTTTTTCATGAAGGATAGTAAGATTACAGGGGAGCAGGTCCAAGGCACTGCACTGCCCAGCTCTTCCTCTCTGTGAGAAAGGGAGAGTGTAAATGGCGTTTGCAAGGCACTGGGACTCACTCACCCCCTTCCTGCATTTGACAGAGGCAAGGCTTTCCCTTGGCCCCTTTGCAAGAGGGACTCACTTCTCTCTGCCTGCCTCTGCTGAGCTTGCCAGGGGCTCAGCCCTCACACCTCACAGTCAGAGGGCTACCTGTCACTCCAGAATGCCAAGTTTCACAGAGCATGTCCCTGTGGGAGAAAAAACACATGGATGTTCAAAGGACATTCAGAAATTTTCTTCGAATTCCCTTCCTCACACAGCACCCTTTTTTTTCCCCCTCAGAACTGAGGACTTGACTGGGTTTCTCGAAGTCTACTGATCTCTCTATGTCTCTCTGTCCATCCTAGGACTTCTTCCAGAGGATGCACACCAAATCTCACTGATTGGTTTGCAGAATAGAACTGGTAGTGGCTGGACCTGGGAAGATGGCTCAAAACTCAGTGGACAAAAGTGAGTATGGTGTTTGCTCTGTATTTTTAGATAAAGGGCTTGAGATCCTTCCCATGTACTTAACTCTTTTACATGAAATGTCTCATCTGTAGTCAATGGAAGTTGACCAACAATGAAGACAGTCGCTAAGGGATGTTCAAAGTGGCTGCAGGCTCTAGCAGCTCCAGGACCAAGGGTTTTCTCCTGCTTGGCTGCTGGAGCCCAGTCTGGTGCACCCAGAGACCTGTGAATCCCTGTCCCAGGCTGACGGACAGAGCTGCTGCTTTCATGTTTGCAGGTTCAGCCAATAGTGAAGCAGGACCTGTACCCCAGAGAAACACGTGCAAGCAAAGGAATCTGGCACTGCTTTCAGCAGCACCTACACATAATGCTACCAGAACTCAAATAAAGCACAACTGTAGGCAGATAAGTCCCCTTACTCCTCTCTGGCTGCTCAGGACTGAAGTTCACTAGTGAAGGCACACACATGATGCCCTCTAGGTTCACAAGCATGCACACATTCACAGAGCCCCTGAGTATCAGTAGAACACCTCCATTTAACACACCTGTGTAGATTCCAGCCCTCTTACCCACCCCACATGTCCCCTACTCACCAGCAGGTCCTACTCAGTGCTCGCTAGCAAGCAGACACACTCTCAGAGGCACCCCACACTTGCAGGAATCCCTCCAAACACCAGAACAGACCCTCTGTCCACCTGATGCCACTGCAAAAAAAGAGGATGCCCTCCTCACCAGCTAGTGCAGCTTGGAGTTTGCTAGGGAATTGCACACGCAGACCCACACACCCCAGGCTGGTGGAAAACACAAGCACCCTCCCTTCAGCAGCTGGCACCCAGCACCTGGGCTGTGACCCCTGGTCCTGCTCCAGCCACAGTGCTGAGCTCCTCCAGCCCACAGTCAGCAGCAACCCAGGACATGCACACTGGTCTTGACCCACGGTCTGGGCTGAGCTCCTCACCCACCGCAGTGCCTGGCACCACTGCCAGGGGTCCTGCACCCCACTCTGGCTCCAGAGCCAGCACCACATCCACTCACAGGATGCCCCCAGCTTTGGGCACCTCATCCTTACAGCACTGAAACCTACAGGGTAGGGAGCAAGATGCACATGCCATCAGAAACTGCTCACACACGGGCCATGCCCTCCTCTCTGTTCAACCCCTCTTCCCCTAAATGTTCCTCAACAAGTTTTGCACAGTCTCACAGGCTGCCCTCAAATATTCCAAATCCTCCTGCTCCTGTTGTTGCCCCCTTCTTATCAGTTACAAAGCTCAGGTTGGCCCTCTTCGAAGCTGTGCCTGTAGTTTCTTGATGGACCATCAATTAGTGGCTGAAGAATTTTGGTCTTTGCCATTGCCTTGGTTATTTCTTGTGCACCAGGTTTGTGTCTGTGTGGATTGTGTTTAATCATTTTGTCCTTGTTATCCCCTTTTGCACTGAAAGGATTCTTGATTGGATAACCTTAATGAAACAGAGACTTTCACCTTCCACAAACCCATACAACAGCTTTAAACTGGAATACTTGATACTTTCTGTCCCAAGGTCTCCAAATACCTTAAGTGCATTAAGCAACAAGTCCCTTGTGGGACAGGACATTTTTCTCTTTAGTGGTGGGAAATGGAGAGCCTGGCATGAGACTAACTGAAAGTCTCATGGTGAGCTCCAGGCATAGCAAGCTCCACTGCAAGACCTCCCATGTCCCAGGATGGGTTTCCCCTGACATGAAGTCGTAAAGACGAGCTGCAGCAAGTTTCCTACTTCCAAAGTTGTGTGGTGTTTTTCCCCCTGCCAAAGTTGGTATTTGTCTCCTATGTCACCCTGCTTGTGTGCTCTGCCCTTGTCTCCCTCAGGGTCCTGTCCAACACCCTTGTGCAGAAATGTGCTGTTCTGCTGGAAGGTGCCATCCATGCTTCCAGCTGTGAAGTCTTTGCCCCACGGATCTGCGAGAAATCTCTTCAGTGATCTCTGTGGACCTTGTGTTAGGAAGTGTTCTTTGGAAAGCTGTGCTAAGGCTTGATCCCTGTGAAGGTGACTCGCGAAGCTTCTCTGAGAGGATGCCTGGCTGTGCTCCCTGCTGCTGTGACATCCACCGTAGTGCAAGGAATGAATGCAGTGAACCCCTGCCATGAGCAGCTCCAACAGGAGGTTCCCTGTGGTGTTCCTGGCTCCATTTAGGATCACACTGGTGATGTTCATATTTATAGCCATCGGATAGTGACAGGCAGTCTTCAAAGTGGTGGAGACGGGGAAAGAGAGATTTTATGTGTGCCTTTCTCAGTAATTTTCAGACATACCTGGGTCCTGTCACTGGAATGCTTGCTGTCCTGGCATTGGACATCCTGGGGAAATCTTGTTACCCTGCTGAGATGAAAATAAACATGCATTGCTTCTAATGGTTTCTTCAGGAGTAGTGACTGTTCCTGTTTTCCTTCCCAGCATCATTGTTGAGTGCACTGAGTGTTTGATAAGTGGGTAGAAAGGAGGGTGGTAGCAGGAACAGAGCCAGGAGGGCAGAGCTGAAATATTTTCTTTGCAATAACACCGTGGAAGAGGATGTCCTGTTGCATATGACAAGATACAGTTACAGCTGTTAAACAGGCTCCTACCTCCTTTGTTTTCATTTATAGATCACGGAATCATTTATGTTGGGCAAGACTCTTGAGGTCATCCAGTCTCACTGCCCCTTGATGAAGCAGTGAAAAAAACCCACCCCGAACCAACCATTTCCTTAGAATCATCTACTGGATTAGCAGAAATAGATGTTCTGATCAAATAATTCTTAATGACTAATAAACAACCACCAGTTATTCATTCTGCTGTACATTGTTTATATTAGGAACAAACCTAGGATTAGAAATCAGAGCAGGCTCTCAACTATTGTTCTTTTAGAGAAAGTTTCATACCTATGAAAGTATTAATGAATTATATCAAAGCATTTAGTGTTTTGCTTGCAGGCATTTATGTAATTTACCTTCTCCTGCTATGTACACTGGCTTTGTAGTGGAATGGTGAGTGCCACTTTGGGGAAGCTTGTTCCATAAGCACAAAACAAGTATAGCTCCAGGATGGCAGCAAGCCAAGAAAAATTCTGTGAAAATTTACAATATATAATTTGTACATATAAGTCTTTTGCATGTCTGAAGGGCTTCTTCTGCTATTCAAAACTGATACAGCAACATCAGGTATCCCCACGTAAGGAGAACACAATCCCTATATTTACATTACAGTGGTACTGAAATAATAATTTTGTTAACTGTACTCAGAAATCAATGAGTTAAAAAAGAACATTTTGTAAAACTGCAGTTTTGTTTTAGGTTACTCATTTTGCCTTGATGCCAGTTTGAAAGATTTTTTTTTCACTCCAGTGAGACTCATGCAGATAGACACCACCCAGCAGCCCAAGCTGTGAGAGGTTTTGGTCAGTTTGACAAATGCTGCAAGAGGTTTGCCACAAAACAGGTGGGGTTGTTTTGCATCTTCCAGATAAGTCCCTCAGAGGCCATGCAGAGGAACGGATGGCACTGGATAGCTGTCTTCTCCCTGGGCACTCTGGGGTGGTGGTGTTCTCCCAGCTCTCCACTGTCTAACCCAACGTAAAGGAAAGGCTGCCCCAACCTGAGGGCACTGGACAGGTCCCAGCCAAGAGCCCAGACTCAGTTGCATCCTGCTGGATCCAAGCTACCATTGCAGCTGAGGTGCTTCCCCGGAACTGAAACCCCAGGTTCTCTCTCCTAAACTCCATTCTATTTTATTTTAACATTACTGCATCTTGCAATAATCTTAATTCAAGGTTAACGTAGGACTATATGTTTGGCCAGCAGGTCGAGGGAGGTGATTCTACCCCTCTACTCTGCTCTGATGAGACCCCATCTGGAGTCCTGCAACCAGTTCTGGAGCCCTCAGTAGAGGAAAGACGTGGACTTGTTGGAGAGGGGCCAGAGGAGGGTCACAAAGATGATCAGAGGGCTGGAACAGCTCTTCTATGAGAACAGGCTGAGAGAGTTGGGGTTGTTCATTTTGGAGAAGAGAAGGCTCCAGGGAGATCTTATTGCAGCCTTCCAGTAGTTAAAAGAGGTCTGTAAGAAAGATGAGGACAGATATTTTAGCAGGATCTCTTACAACAGGACAAGAGGTAATAGTTTCAAATTAAAAGAGGGGAGATTCAGGCTAAACATGAGGAAGAAATCTTTTTTACAATGAGGGTGGTGAAACACTGGCTCAGGTTGCCGAGAGAGGTGGTAGAAGCCCCATCCCTGGAAACATTCAATGCCAGGTTGGACAGCTCTGAGTAACCTGATCTAGTTGAGGATGTTCATTGCAGGGGCCTTGGACTAGATGAACTTTAAAGCTCCCTTCCAACCCAAACTATTATATGATTCTACGATTACATGATTCTATGACCGCGTAATTTATTCTAAGATACTTTCTGCGTTCAGCTGACATCCATAGTTTAATAGGAAAGCAAATAATTTTTCAAGAAATTCTGACAAAATCCATTTAGGTACATATTCAACTAATTTTCTTCAGGATTCAGACATTTCTAGCTTGTTTCAAAGATCATAAGGCTAGAAGGTTAAATAAAACATGACTAGATTTCTGTATTTCGAAGGGATATTTGTTTGAAAAAACAAATTCTTGTTTCAGGATGCCTGGAGTTCTCCTTAGACAGGGTTTATATTACCATGGAGTGACAGTAAGTCTAAAAATCTTTCCAATGTCTTTCTCTGTCCCAAACTTACATAGACCAATGCTGTACGATGTGTGGCCTTGCTAGTGGTATGCTGAATGACCATGGATTACAAGAGATGGTAGACAGATGACAGAGATGCAAGGACAAGAAAGACTGCCTTGGTACCTCATCCCTGCTGCAGCCTGCTCCATCAAGGGAGCCCCACTGAGCAGAGGGGAGGTGGCACCTTCCCCAGAGCTGGCTGGACACGCTCAGCTTCCAGAAGGTGAGATGAGGCAGGCAGTGGGTCACACAGCAAAGGAGGCCCAGGACACCAGAGCGGAAGAAGGTGATATGCTCTGGGTGCAGACACCTAGCACAGCCTCATGCCTTCTGGGGGCTGAGGGTGCTTATTGCAGGGAATCAGTGAAAAAAATGCAGAACTGGACCAGGGAAGCATCAGCTTACCAGGGTAGAGCACTCAGAGGAGATTCTAGGCCACCCACCAGGTAAAATCTAAGTTTCTTTTGTTTTCAAGGTTATCCTTGTTTGTTATTTTGTGCTTTTACAAAGCCTGCTTTGGGTGGGTGCCTTTGGGCATGGTCACTTCCAGAAGGAAGGAGGAATGTTCTGTCTCAAGGCTTGGGCAAAGACTTTTATAACAGTATTTTCAGTAGTCAGGACTGTGTTACTGATATGGCCCTTGTTCTTCTCCTTGTCTCTCCTCTGCCTACCCAGGCTCCCAGTACAGTGACCAGGAGTTCTTAAGCTAAGTCTCACCCTCTTTGCCTGTTAGCCCCCATTTCCATGAAGCAGTACTGAGATGTATTCATGTCTGACAGTGCAAACTACAGCAGCAGCTACAGTTTTGGGGCTTTCTCTTAGGAGTATATTGAGTGCATCAGCCTTACTTTTTGTCTGTTGTATATAAACTTCTGTGATGGAGTAGAACCTGGTATGGCTCACCTATTTGCCCCTTCCATGCTGAATCCCTACAAACTCCAAGAGTACCCAGAGAAGAAGATGAGGGACCACTTATTTATGTGCCATTTATAGTAAGATTAGAAAAGTTAACAATAAAAGATGTCTTCCAATTTCAGATTTCAAGTGCAACAGGATGGCATAGGACACTAGGCTACTTTCAGAATAGACGACCTCTATTCATTTAGCTACATATAAGGGCTAGATCATATTTGTGGACAAAGGGCTTTCTAAAGAAAACCCCTCATCAATAAGGTAGAGAAACTCACACTAGTAAGAATAATACTGAAGGTTGTGACATACCAGATAAAAAAAATTTACAGTAGTGCTAGACCCTCTGCTTTGCAAAATACTAATCTTGATTGCCTTAGAAGAATTTAAAAATTTTTAGCAGCCATCACAGCAATCCTCTGAGATTTTTTGTGCCTTACAGTAAAGAATAAACAGCAGCTTCAACCCTACACCACATGCTGCAAGTCACTCTCCAATCAGAGAACTTGTCTGTGACCCTGTTTATTGTATGGATACGAAAGAAGTCTATTTTTAAAGTGTAATCAGTTCAGAAGCATTAATACATACTTTGGAAATGTTAGTCCTTTATGTTCATTAGTTTCCTTTAACAGCTATTTACTTTGAGTTACAAAAACTAACACAGCATATGAAAAGAACAGCAGAGGTGCTTCAAATACCTTTTGATAAATATTGTTGTTTTCCATATTTCTTCCTAGCAGAATGTAAAGAAAATCAGGCAGGATTCTTGGCACGTAAAGTCTTCTCGTCTGTTTTTTCAGACTCTGAGGAGCACTCTCCTGTTTAATATGTATGATAGTATGTCATGAATACACCAGTCTTTTCTTGCCACACGAAATTTGTGCCTTGTTCTCCCTGTAGAGTCTGAGGAATGGAAGGAATGGGTTTGCTTTACCTTTGCAGATTGTAACACTTGTGACTTTTCCATAATCAGCTTTTAGATCCATAAATTAGATTGACAGCACTGGAAGGGTGGGATAGTATTTGGGCTCTGAAATGAAAACCAGTGTTTACACAGTCTGACACAAAAATAAATATTTTAGCACAGCCTTCTCTTAAGGCACCGTGCATTGCTGAGCTGCTCCACTGCTTGTCAGAGAGATGAGGACAGGGAAGGAGCATGTCTGCACTGAGAAAAAGTATTTTGACCCTTAGTCCCCAGTGCTTCAGGGAGCATAGAGATCAAAATGCATTTTAAGAAGGCAGCAGTTGAGAAACATGGTGCTACACTGAGAAAAAGTGTTCCTAGCCCAGGAGAGGGTGGGCCACAAAGAGGATTTATACAAATTTAGTTCATGTTTTCTAAAGCAGTCACATGGGAGCTGTTGTTACAAGAATCAGGCTGCCACAGGCATCACCTACTTGCTCATCATTCGTAATTTTGCAAGACTGACATCTAAACTCAGATACTTTTGACAATACCCATTCAAGCATTATGCCATCTGACAGTCTCTCCTAATGACTGACTTGGTGGAAACCTTGTTGGCTTTCTGTTCTATGCTGCCTGCAGTGTGTTAAATTCAGCCTAAAGGTGGTTGATTTTTTCTTATGGTATATGATGCAATTTGAAGTAGTCCTGCTGTGTACATAGTGTCAGAGGCGGGGGGGAAACCTTGAGAGAGATTTAAAAAGTTCAGATGATCCAATTCTTTTTAAAGAATTTGTATCTGTAGTCCCTTTTGCTTAATAATATTAATCACAAAAGCAGAAGATACTTTTTCACTGTGATGTGACTTCTTTGGACCATCTGTGATAGTTAATGCTGTGCAGACATCCACTGAAGGGGGAGTTGCTTGGAAATGTAGGGGAGGATGCTCTCAGGAGCTGTTAACAATTGCCTGTTAATAATTCGATATATTTTTCAGGGAACAAGGTTTTGAGGACTGTGAACATAGTGACATATGTCAGACCCAGCCAAGTGTCTCATATCTGCTTTGATGGTCAATAAGACCTGTCATGAAACATCAGTTCAATCAGAACATGTTTTTTCCATCTAATTCCCAGTTTCATTTCTAAATCTTGCATAATTTCACAGCTGGGTCCACTGACAGTACAAAAGCAAAGAAGCAACAACCTTGCTTCATATTCTTTCAAGCTGGCTGTCCTCAGGAGGGATCTACCCAGTCTAAAATCCAGTATTAATCACCTCTCAATAGCATTTTCCAGCCTGACATAGATGATGATGATTGAAATGGGAAGTGAAGAACAGTGGCACCATTCGTAGGCTGAATCATTCATAATGGAGACCCACAGACAACAACCATAAAGCTTTCTTGGGTTCATTTTGACTCCCACCAAGAAAGGGAGGACTTTTTTCACTGAACTTTGGAGAACAGGTTTTCTGATTGGAAACAAAGCATTTTGTGTATTGGATGGGCAAAATACCCATTTATTCCATTACTCATGGTTCTGGTTTGGGGTGGAACTTTCAGCTTGATTATCATCTGAGAAATCCTAAGAGTAGTTGTTATTTTATTCAGCTATTTTGGAAAGAAGAAAATATCATGTGCATAAAATAACCCTGGCTTATCAGCCTCCTACAGGAACAGACGTGTATGAGCACCATTCTGCCAGACCTGGCAGTTCTTAGCACTTCGAACTGCTAAAACGTGTTTAGCAACAGTAATTAACTAACAGTGAGTAATTTATTTGAAATAAACCTCCAATTAAACATAATATTTCTACAGACTTGTATTTTGGTATTTTTAATTAATTAGTTTTTGTTTTCCTTCATCTTGTTCAGCAAAAGGCTAAAATCATTACCTTTTGAATTTTTCTTACTCTTTCACTGGAGTCCTGTCAGTTGTCTTCAAATAAGGTGAGTCTGACCTGCTAATTAATTTGGTTCTTCTGGTTTTGTTTGCAAATTCTAACTAAATGAGATCATTATGAAATCTATTATTATCTCCTTGTACAAAAAATAAATTGAATAATATATACTAATGATGCACAGGTTTGGCAGAAGAGGCTCCCTAGTATTTTGATGCAAATGTATTCGAGTATGTTTAAAAAGTGTCACAGACTCCAGAAAAAAAAAAAAAAAAAAAAAAAAAAAAGTTGCTTAGATGCTAAAAAAAAAGAGTTGCTTAGATGCTTAGAACAGTTTCCATTAACATAAAGGAAACATGATTTCTATCAATTTACTTGTTCTTATGCTGGAGAACGAGCGAGATTTTAAGCTGGTCCTCACAGGCAAGGCAAGATGTTACGATCAGTGTCAGTTGCCTCTGTGTGGCTCTACCAAACTCAGTGCTGCAAATGTAGCCTAGAGCAGAATATTTTCTCTGCTTTTGGATCCAGAGTCTGCTCTCATAGAAACCACACTGAAGCTGTTCAGCAGTGCCAGTGAAAGCAGGGCCAAGCATTTAATATTTTTCTTCCAGTGTAAATTCTTTATGCCTCCTTTGATGCTCTTTCCTATTCTTTAGAAACTCATTGCTACTTCTTGCCCCAGAGGAGTTTATTAGTTAGGACCCATTTTTACCAAGTTGGAAGGATAAAGTTATTCTCCTTTACACTGTAATTCCATGAGAGTCAAGTTTTGGTTACAGCCTCTAATCGTCATAGCAGTGAATCCTACTTAATGCTGTAGTCTTGGGTCAGGCACTAACATTACTGAATTTGTCCCATTGGATGACTTTATAATCTCTGTACTACACTTTGGAGATTCACGACTCCTACATCCCATCAGGCAGACAAATAAATATCTTACATGAACAGTGGATATTTGAGTTATTTGACTGAAACATTCTTTAATAGAAAATTCTTACTATAACAACTCTCTGAAAGTGGAAAACCAGAATATCTGGGAGGTTTCAGTCTCACACTGTGTTAGATTGATTCATCCTGTCTCTTTTTATGTACTTTTTCAGAGGCAGTACAAAACTCCCCAGAAAACACACTATCCCTAAATTGCAGCAAGCATGTATACTTTTTGTCTGTTATTATATAATTCACCCTTCCATTTTTCTGCTTTTAAAACTCCCACAATACATGTGGTTTACATCTTTCATATTTCAAATGAAAGAACATGATATTTGAAGACAGAAAATAATTTTCAAACTAAGCTTATGAATAATAGTAAATTATCTTCAGGATTTCTAAAAGTGGATGAGTCTATGAAAGTGTTGACCCAATTCTAGCAGACACCATTCCCCTGCCTCCTGCTTCAGAGACCTGATGATAATGTTGCTTTTTCTACCCTGTAGCTAGCTGATCTATGATTGTTTTCTGCAGCTCATAGAGCAACTGCCTTTCCCTAAGTAAGATGACCATTTTAGTATAAATCTCTGTAGATTGCTTTGAGATCCTTTGGAAATGGAGGCTACGCTTGTCATGTAGTGAAACTTGCCCAAAACTATCACTCAGACAAAATGAGACCTGAACTGCTTTGTCAGCTTTAACATTTCAGACGGTTCTGGTATGTACTGGGGAAAACAACTAAAGCACAAATAGCTGTTATGGGGAAAGCTCACTCATAGCTCTGAACTACATCTGCCTTGTTCCAAATGATTCAGGTATGCAACAGAAAGAAACAAAAAGCACAGAGGAACTCTAAGCAAATTTACACCCTTTTAACATACTAATGGCCCCAGAAAAGGCTATTACTTGTCTTTACATATGGAGAAAGCTAAAATAGCCTGGGCTGGCCTGAAAAATCAGGTAATTGATGACTTACTGGCCATCTTCAACAAGCAGTGAAAACAATTGTTGCTGAGGGAATGAACCACATCCCCAGAAGTACAGCATCATACAGAAGCCTAAGCTTGAGCTGGAACAGTTACATGTACAAGCTGGGCCAGCAAGCACATCTTGGATACTTCTACCAGCCGGACTAAACATATTTGTCATGGCCAAACCAGTCTCAACTTGGGGAAACTTATTTAATCTATTGTCAGCTAGTGCAAACCTTTGATTACAGATTTGAATATTGAGAAACAAAAGAGTAAAAAACTAAACAAACAGTTAGGGAAACACCTTTCTTCCATTTTCCCCCAGCTGGACTTCAGTCAAGCACTGCTCCCACCCCTTCCTGGTCCCAGTTTCCCTTGTTTTTGTCATGCGTTACACTCAATCTCTCCCAGTCCTTTCAGGGATGTAATAGGCAATGCAGGAGGCTGAGGTTGGAACATAATGGTTTCTCTCTGGCAGTCCATGCATTTTCCTCACTTCCCTTTGCTCTGGCACAAGCCACCCACAGGCTGCAGTCCCTTTGGGGGTGCCCCTGCTCTGATATGGGTTCTCCATATGCCACAGTCCCTCAGGCTTGTCCCTGCTCTGGCATGGAGCATCTCCAGCCACATCCCCAGCCATGTCTTCCTCCATGTGTCTCCTCCCAAATCTCCTCCGTTTTATTGGTGCTACTCTTTCTTAAATCTGTTTGAGCAAGCATGCCAAATGCTCTGCTATAGATCTTCTGAGTGGCTCTGACAAGCTGAGGTTTCTGAAGCACCATGGACTATTCACATCCCTTTCAGAGTTAGCTGGAAGTGGCAGTGACAGGCGTGGGGCAGCTCACTGACTCCTACCACACATAGCAGCCCTGCAGCCCCGTGTTACAGAAATGCTACCAGTTATGCTCAATACAGTGTTGTTGCCCTGAGTCCATGGTGCCACTCACAGTCATACTGGAGTTTTCGGTTGTGGTGTATGTGTTCTGCAGAGAGTGTGTGTATAACTGTGTGCACCTTTCACAGCCAGAAATTGCCAGCCACCTGCTGAAACCATCTCCCTTAGTAAAGAAATCTTAGATCTGAAGTCACTGAGTGTTCTTGGTGTTTGTTGTTTTTTGGTTTTTGTGGGGGTTTTTGTGTGTGTGTGTGTTTTGGTTTTTTGTTTGTTTGTGGGGTTTTGGTTGGTTGGTTCGGTTTCTGTGGCTACCTCACCCTAAATTGCCCAGCACATCTTACTTTCATTTAAAAATTGTTTCTTCATTGTCTTGTTCAAGAATATGCTGCTAGATGTTAGGGAGCAGACTGCCTTAGCTTATTGAGTTATTCGGTATACTGCTGCTTCTAGAATTTGCTTCTGTAGAATTCACTTTGCATCAGTAAGTTTGCTTGGCATAACTTCTGCAATCTGTGAAACTTTGAACTTTCTGCTTTGTTAAGTAAAAAGGGCCATAGAGCTAGAAGATGAGGGGAGCTGCATCCTTAGAGATAAAGCAACAGAGTGGCATCTAACAGGGGAATGGTTTGGTTATTACCAAGAACATATTTTCTCCAGCTGCAGGTGCAAAATAGCAACTGAAGGTCCGAACTTTGACTGACAACCCATCTGATGAAAATGAAGAGACCCAACGAAGAATGAGGAGACATTAGACTCTAATTTTGCAATTGGCCCAGGGTCACGCATGAGGTGTGCTTGGATTGTGGGGGTATAATTGTCCAAGTTTTTTTTCCACTGAGGTCCCTCTTCAGGACGGATCCAGCTTGAGCCACTCTAGCTGTACCTTGCAAATAAATTATTTATTTTAGAATAATTTCTGGAATCCATGTCTGAGTCTCTGCTGCAGGAAACCTAGGGAAAAGGAACTTCTTTGGCATAGACCAGATGGCATGTTCAGATCCTCTCTGGGAGTCAGGCTTTGACCAGGAATCCTTTGCAGGGAGGTACCTTCAAGGAGATTTTTGTAGTCTAGACAACACAACACCAACTGCAGAAAGAGAAGAAAATGTCCATGCTGTGGGAGCAACCAACCTGCAACGCCTGAGTCCAGAGAAGTGTCAATGCACTACAGCAAATTGCAGTTCATGCTAGCTGGAATGAGCTACTTGGATGTGTTTTCTGCTTTCTGGGGAAATATGAGAATATTGCATTAAAAGACTATGCAAAAAGCACTATAAGAGTATGCTAAAATATGAAACTGCCTTAGCAGCTTTGTGATTTTTCCAGAGCTCAGAAGTTGATCCAAATATGCACTTGATTCTGCCTTCTGGAATAGGCAGTTTAAATAAACAATATTTTCCTCTGTGGCTGAGTTCAGGAAATGCAGTTTTCTTACAGGGCGTCCTCAAGGCAAAATCCACTGAAACCTTTTATAAGAAGCAAAGATATCTCAGTCACTGCAGTGATGTTAACTTAATGTTCCTTCTCTATTTTATCAAGTAGCCATAGGAACTTGAGCCTCTATCACTGAATAAGTGCTTTCTCATCTTTTGCACCTGAGACCCTGGATGACATTTTTCTCTAACAGTGAAACACTCTAACACTCATCTCTATGACATCCACAGCAAATGTACAGATTTCAAAATGCTCTTTCTTTCATTCTTTATTTTTTTTTCCCTGTCAGGAAATGCTATCCCAAAAGGCCAACATTTCCAACAGTGTTTTATGGATGTTTGTTGTTGTTGCTTGTTTGTTTGTTTTAATTTGGACAACCACAGACATGTGCAGCTATATAGTTTAAAAAAAATCCATATTTCTTTCTGCTTTGTCATCTGTGTATTTAAAAATTCTACAAACCCAGATATTACTGAAAGTCTGTGACTACAGTGTTGTGTTTATTTCAGCATTTTCAACAGTGAGTGTCTAAATTCTTTCAAAATGACATTTAGGCTTCTAAATAATTTGAATAATTTTGCAGATTTTATGAAACATTCATAATAAAATAGAAAAACAGATACTAAATGCTTGCAAGTTGACAGAAAATCCAACAAAATGCAAATGGCAAGAGGAAAATGCACTTTTTTTTTTCCAGGCTTGCACTGTAATTTGTTTTTTGTTCCAGAGAAAGAAGGCACTGATAGATGTATCAATGACCTTTGAAAAGGGCTGTTGCCCAAAGACAATTCAGCAGTGTTTTCTTGGCAACGTGTCAAGAGTAGGAGCTACCTTCTTGCTGCTGGTTCTGGCAAAGAAATCAGAGCTTTTCCAGTCTGCAAAAGGCAGAACATCAAAATGTTATGATGCTGTGTTCCCAAAGATGATAAGGAATTTCTTTCAATAATGAAAAATAATATGAATATACAGAATTCACATTCCAGTTTTACCATGTAATGAGTGTATTCCTGTTATTAGAGGTGCTAGAGATCAGGAGGACAAGACTAGTTTTCTAACTCTGCTTCCGATTCATCGTAGGGCCTTGAGGTAAGCCAGTCCCCATCTCTGCACCTCAACATCACCAGCAGCTGGCTGGAAACAGCAAGAGCTACCCCACTGGGCTGCTGTGAGGCTGAATAGATCTGTATTTTTGGAAGTACCAAGACTCTCATATAGAACACATTATATAAGTGTGAAGTAATAAAATGCAAACTAATGAAATATGATCAGATCTGTCACTGTTCATTTTCTGTTGTATGCCCCTTGGAACAAATGAACTGTGAATAAGATCTGAAATATTCCAATGTTACATCTGAACAACCACAGTAAAATGGAAAAATACCTATTTCAGATTCCAATCTGCATTAACATCTCCTCTGACGTTTTAATACACATTCTTACACAGTGCATTACAGCTTGATTGTGCCTTTCTTTACTCTCATTCTAATAGGCTGGTTTTGCCCATTGTCTTCTTATTGTTCTCTCTTAAATATTTGGCACTATTGCTCTCCATATCTGCATAGTGATACCACTCCTTTAATTACATGTTTATTTTGCTCTTGGATTCAGAATACCTCTTAAGAAGGAGCATACCTGTGATAACTGTTCATTCCCTCACCCATTTAATGTATGATGTAAGGAAAAGGCATTTAGGATGTCCCCCAGCACTGTCCACTCAGGGTCAACGAGGTTAATTGATATCACTGAGGTAGCACAGTGGTCACAGAGAGCTCCAGTGGCTGCTGTAATGACTATGCACAGAAGGACTAGACTGAGAGATAGGTAGGTAGATAACCACGGCTTCACCAGATACTCAGCTTTGTGAATGAGTCCTACATGCAACTGCGGTTCTACTGGTAGTGGCAGCAGTGTGAACGCACAGGCTAAGCCAACACCTGCCCAATTTAGGAGGAGCTTTTTCTGCAGTACCTTTGGCATTAGTTTAAGCTGTCTGTATCGTCTTACTCCTGCCTTGGAGCCACTGTGTTATTCCAGTTCCTGGCTTCCCACACCATTCTGCTGGGTTCACTCATACCCTGCAGTCCTTTCGCCGGTCTGTTCTCACTCTCCTCCCACATCTTGCTCCACCAGGCTCCTGATTCCATCTGTACTCCGTAAACTGCTGATAGTCCCGATTTGCCTCCCTCCTGTTCTCCCATGACAATCCAGTCCTGATCAGAAGGGTCCTGCTTTTCCAGACTCTAATTTTTACCTTCAGTTGCAAAGGATAGAGGGACAGAGGCTGCTGTTTCTTCACCTCTCAAATATGGCTGTAGGTAGTGGGCTCCTTTCCTCCAAGGTTTCCTGTGAACTGATGCTTTCTTGTCTTCTTTTGCATTCCATAGATAAGAAGCAGCTTAGTGGCTGTATACTGCCGTACCTTTTCTTAGTGCTCCAGGTTCCTTTTTCACTCCTGCTTTTAATCTTGCACTAGAGTCATGACTGTGTATTAGCCTGAGCATTTTTTCCATCCTGCATTTCCCTATTGATTTCCATTTCTCAGTGTCCATTTTTGGCACATGGCTGTTGGCTTCAGTTGCACTGAATACATATTAGGATGATGGACAAATACACATTGTGCACTAAGGGCTGTGTGAAAGCCAGTATGCACAGGCATAAATTTTGCTGTATTTCTTTTTTGATTGCTAGTATACACTGCACTTGCCAGAGTGGCTGAATTCCAGGCCTGTAAAGCCTCACGTTCAGTGTGTGTGTGTGTGCGCATCTTCATTTTTCTTTCCTTTCTGCACTGTTTTCCAAACTTGCTGTCTGTGTGGAGAGTTGAACTATATTCTAAGTGTGTAGTGCATATAATTTTCTCCCTTGCATCCCTTCTGCTAACATGTGCTTCAGGTGAGCATGATCAGACTGGTATGTTTTGCATATTTGCTGCGATACAAGGCTCGGTATAGGAAGCGCATGGTTTTTGACAATGTATCATGGGAATGCCTGTAAATTCACTGTTGTGTGGGGTACAAATGAAGTCACAGAGTGGGTTTTGACATGGTAATATCCATGATGTGGCCAATGCCGTATACAAAGATGTTATGTGCCTTTGATGTGGTCTGAGGCATAGTGGAGAATGTGCATATGTGTGTACAAGTGTGCATGGGGTGAGCGTGATGTGGTATTTTCAACATAAGGTGCAGGAAGTAGCTTAGTTTTGTTTATGTGGTCCAGGTGGTGTGTTCACAGGTATGTATTTGTTGTAGGAATTATATCCAATGGCTTTACCTATTTGATGTGAGGCATTCTCAGCACTGTTCACTGTACGTTTGGCGGTCAAGTGTCTTTGAACCTCAGTTAATGGAGGTAGGTGATGCTGCTGCGTGAGAGCACACGTCAGCCTTCTGCTGCCTCCTGTGGGAGAGAAGGTGGCTGGGCAGGCAATGACAATAAAGGCTAAGGAAACCTTTCCATTCCTGCTAATCTCACTGTACCCTGAGGGAAAAAAAGGGCAGGTGCTACTGGAGGAATAATAGGATATGGGAAGAGAGAAGAGGCAGAGCTAGTCTCAAGGTACACCAAAGGCGAGGAGAATGTCCTGCTAAAGGTAACAGGGACTGCTACCTCCTGAAAGCGCTCTAGGTTTCTGAGCAGTGTGTGGACACTGCAGGAGACTGCTCAGATGGTCAGAGAGGATTGTGGCAAAACAAATCCTCTAAGTTGAGGTGGGGGGAGCAGTAGACCAGGGATGAATCAGATCAATTTTTCCTTCAGCTAACAATCTAGTCCATTCAACCTTAATGCAGTTCTAGCAATGCCCTCACTTGAAAATACGGATCTTTATGTTATCCTGCTGCTTCCGTGTATCACTAATTCTAGCATTTTTTAACAATCTTTTAATTCTCGAAGAACAATGTAACATCCAGATGATATTGGCCAGAGTGCAAAATGAGGGAGAATCAGACCCTTATTGTACAGAAAGGTACCACAAGATCCAGCTTTTTCAGGAGAGTATTAACTAATTCCTGTATCACATATGTATTCAGGTACGACCTGTGCTTTAGGACTCATACGAGCATCCAGGAACACAAATGCCATGGGACTTCCAACATCCTCCTACAGACTGGCAGCACAAGCTGGGACAGCTGCTGTTTGTGGCCAGCCATGCTGTCTGTGTCAGGCCTGCGAGTGCCCTGCCAGCAGTCTCTGCCTCTAGTCACACTCTGTGGCTCATCATGGGGGACTGTTCATTCAAGGTTGAGTGACAGGAATTAGGTGGAGTTTCTCCCCCTGGTAGTCTTATTTCTGTTTTAATCAGTGTTTCTTTCATCTCAGACATGACTGTTTTATGGGAAGTGAAAACACCAGGTTTTAGCATAATTTGGGACCTGTTGTTAAGATAACAGATACTCTTCACAGTGATGTTGTGCGACCCTAATGACTCAGGCCATCTTTTTCCTCAGGTACTCTCTGCTCCAGGAGGATGCTTTCTTCCAAAGCAAACATCAGGATGACTGGAGAGAGGATCCCATGTGCAGTGATAGTGACCAAGACACAGTATTAATTACTTAACCTCTCTTGAACAGCTGAGCCTCTAGTTTCCCCCAGGCCTTGCTCCAAGCCCACTTCCATAACCCACAGAATAAAGGTGACAGTCTTTGAGCACAGGCTAATATTTTACACATGGATCAGGCAAATCACATTCAGTAAATGTGCCTGACTGCTGTTTCTCTCAGTGACGGCACTGACACAAACAAAAAAGCAGCATGGCAGGTACAAGGCATACAGACATCACTGGTACACCATTTTCTCAGAAAAGGGGTGAGAGCGGCAGTGGAAGAGGCCTGCTTATTCAGATACAACTCCATGGTGGTTTTCTATGTGACTCAGCAGACAATACCACAACCTAGACAGCAAAACATGCACTATGTTTGAAGCTGATATTCAAATTATTTCAGCTGATAGTGTAAGCTTTCAGATGATCTCTGACCATCTGTCTGGAGGCACAGCGCCCTTCTGCCGTACAGCGGGAGCTTGTTTCATTCACGTTGGTGGATATGAGCACAGAAACTGCTGCTATGGGCAGGCTCTGAGTTTACACAGTGCAGGATGAATTATCGTCTCCCTCAGCAACAGCAACAAAGGCTCATACTTTGGCTCCAACCTGTATGCAGTGGGGAAAAGAAGATCTATTTGGCCTAGCAAGTTTTATTCCTGTGAATTTTAGTGCCACAATTCTTGACTTCAGCGCTCTGTGCAACTCTCTCACTCAGTGTGTGGCAGGGGGACAGCTGACGGTCGCCCCTCCACAGCATTGGCATGGTCCTTTTCCGCTGCTCTGGCCAGTGGCACCTGCACAAAATTGCAGGTGACGAGAAGGTAGAAGAAGTGGCATATCTCTTGCTGCTTCCCCAGATGACAGCACATGTCCCTTTCCTCTCTGTGTGCTGACAGTACCTGATGCGGAGTTACGGCACTGAGCAAATGGTGGCTGCTGGTCTCGCCAGCTCCCAACAGGACTCCTTCCCTCTCAGCGCACAAATATCCACAAGGACAAGCAGCCTAGATCTGTCACCACTGCAGACTTACTTTTCAATGAGCCACAGATTCCCTTATCTTTGCTTTTCCTATCTTTAGAGGGCATCCCAGGACCCCTCTCATGCCCTCTGCCCACAGGAGTCCCACCTCAGCCCTCACTGTCATGAGACAGTGAGGACTGGTGGCTCCCTGAGGGACAATGGCCCACAGGGAACCACAGGACTCATCCTACAGGACCCGATGTGGGAGCTGGAAAGGCCCAGGGATGGTGGCCAGATCCAAACACAAGCCCTGACCACAAGGCTCATCATGGTGATAAGGCAGGTCAAGACAGGAATCCCACCTGCAGGCTGGGGTCAGGATCAGACCCAGGCCCATACCTGGCGATGGCAGGGCTTTGGAGACAGGGATGGGCCAAGGCTGGGCCCTGTGGGCCTGGCTTGTCCAGGGCCTAGGGCTGGGCAGGGCTGTGGGATACTGGCATCACCACCCTGCTACGGCATCGTCGGGGCTGACAGCATCACGTGGTCCTGGGCCATGGGCAGGGTGACAGGTGACCCTGGGGGCCTAGCAGGGACAGTCAGGGCTGGTGGTGCCCTTGGGACCCTGTCAACTCGCCAGGACTGTTCAGGACCTTAAAATGGCAGAGAATGTCTCAGTGCATCCACTACACTTAAGACCTTCTCATGTCATCTAGGTCTAATTAAAGTGCACATTGGTGGCACAGAAACACATGGCCAAGTGTGTGCATGTGACAACATAACTAAAAAAAGAAGAGATGTGGCTTGTCCTGGTAGACAGGACAGAGGAAATTTGGGGTTCTGGGAAAAAGTAACAGCAAAAAGTTCTGACAAAGCTGGTCCCCTATTTATAAGCACACATGTGGAGACAAATGATGCAGTCACACATTTCGGACCAAGCCTGTGATTTTCAAATGCATCTTTATTGATTGGTTGTTTTAGCTCAAGTAGTATGAACTTTATTTTACAAGAACCTGCAGCTAACCAACACAAAAAATAATTACCATCATTACCTCATACAATATCAGACTAGCGCAAAAACAGAAGTAAATGCCACAATCCAGTTAAAAGAACGGTAAAATAACTAAATTAAACTGTAACTCTACATGTAACAAACAGCTGATATTAGTCCCACATATGTCACTTATAAACCCAGCAGGGGGAGGGGAGGTCTGAGCACAAAATCGAGCACCCTAGATGCCAACTATCTTGTATTTTACTCTACAAAGCCTCCTGTGTCTGTTCTCTGCTTCAGAACATTCAGAGCTTCCTAAAACAAGACACTGATGCAAAATTGCACCCAACAATGGCAGAAGAGCCTGGTAATTGGAGGAGAGTGGGCCAAAAAGAGAGGACGGAACACTGAAGACAGATACTGAAGTTACCTAAGTTGGCAGTAGGTATAACTCATCCAAATGCATTTATTCCGGATAAACACATGATGGAACAACAAACCTGAAGTTCAGGATGAAAAACTGGGGAATACTAACCTAACCATTTCATCCTTTGTTCCCTCACTTTCTGTCTGCCCATTGCAACTACCCTGTCTAAATCCTTTGCAGTTCCTCCCTTCTCTCCTGCTACTTCACATACCACATGGGCAGTGATCCTCCTGCCCCTCTAAGCTGCCTTCCCTGACCTTCGCACAGTTCTGCCAGTGACTCCCACTTCACACTTCCTAGCCTGCTCCTTTACTCTGTGTACCTCCATGGAACAACAGGCTGAGAAGGCTGAAACCTGATTTCCTCCCTCCCACAAGCAGAAGAGCACTCATTTTGATTTCTCACTCCTGAGGAATGCAGAGAATTGATATCTAACTTCACATAAATAGAGCAAACACCTTCAGGTTACTTTGGAATCTGCCTGTCTTCTTCAACCTTCTTCTCCTTTCCTCCCTCTTGGTCCCTCTCTTAAATGTAGGAATGTTTACAGTATCTCGGGTCCAGTTCTCTGATTTTTAGATAAAACCCCAGAATTTTCCTGAAAGTCAGCTCACTCCCCAAACTCCATCCCTTCATCAGAGTTATGGCAGCTATGGGAAAATCTGCTCTTTGTGCCACTGGGAAGAAACTGCTTTGGCATGACAGCATAAGGCTTGCACGGGACAGCATGTATCTGGCACCTTTCTAAGAAAAACACTGGCTTAAAATAAAATAACTTAAAACAAAATTTATAGAGAATCCATTCCCCTTCCCCTTCAAGTCTAAAAGCACTTCTCTTGTGGCAAAGGGTGGCACTGTTGTCCAATCACAAAAAGCCAGCAAGACACACATGGAGAGACTGATTTCTTCCGCTTGTGCATGTAGTGCAAGGGCTGTACAGGGATGAGACATGGAAGGGAAGACTAAACCCACAGGACTTCCACCATTTTCAAATCTGCAGAAGACTGATACAAGGACAACACTGATAGATAATTTTCTGTGTTCAGGAATAACAAGACCATTAGTAGTTAGTTGCTTTAATGCACAGCAAGGGAGACTAAAGTTAATTAGCAAGAAAAGCTCTCACTTGTAGGCTAGGTAGGAACTGAACAGACAACCTTGGCAGCTTCCACGATCTGCGTCTGTGGAGTTTACTATGAACAAGTTAGATGAGCAGCCATGTTTGGTATACTCAGTCCTGTCTCAGATCTGGAGTGGGTTAATCATTTTCTTGAAGTCCTTTCTAGCCCTGTGCTTAGGAGTTTATCAGTTGGCTTCACTGAAAAGAATAAAAGGGTTGTCTCAAATTTTTCTGTCCAGCACTTGCAATTAAAGCAAGAAAGGAAAAAAAAAAATAAGGTCCTTCCTTCTTTTCCCCAACCTTCGCATCTCATTGCTGTTGAGTGCCCAGGCCTTAGAAGTAGCCCTTCTAATACTGATGGAAGTGATGGGAAACAATACTCTTGGAAAGCTTCACAGCTAGCAGCTGGAGTGAGGACTGACAGCCTTCTGTGGGCAGAGTGAAGTATTTCACAGCTCACTGAATGCTCACAGGAGTGCAGCCCGTGCGAATAGGCAAGGCATGACAAAGGTCAGTGTACAATACATGGCATGCCTTCTTCATCCAATGAAAGAGTTATAGAAAAATGGCCATCCTGCCCAGTCACTCTCCTGGAGCTCCACCACACTGGCTTGTCTAGTAGACTCCAGCACTGGCTAACTACTACCAGCTGTGTCAAGAGAACTACAGACAGTGGAGTCTCTCCATCCCTCAGCACAGAACCCTTCGTTAGCCTTTCAGTTCACCCTTTCACACACTGGCCCCCTACCCTCCCTCCCCTCAATTTAAAAAATAATGATTATAATTAATGCATGGAAGATGATGGCATTGTGCATGTGGTTCACTCCCAGTAGTCTTCCCTTCTTCTCAGGCATCCTCCTTCCTCCTCTTCAACACTCCCCCCCCAATCCATTCCATCAGTCCATCTCGCCTGCATGCCTGAGGGGCTGGTGCTCACTTGCCATAGACGCTCTCATCACTGTAGGCCACATAGAGAAAATAGTCCTCCTCATGGTTATCCTGCAAGGAGAGAAAGGGAGAAAGAAACAAACCAAAGTCCTGTAACTCATTACATGTGAAAAAGCCCAAACAAGAGATTATTTTAACAACAAGAGGGCATGACCTCTCTTTCTCCCCCTGTACATCAAAGGCTTCACTTCCTCATACCAAAGAGAGCATATAGCAACCCCTTCTCTCTGGCCATGGCTCTACCGCTAAGCTCAAGCAAATCACATTTCTGGACAGAATGAATTTACTTTAAGATCCACAACCTGAGGGTACTGCAAATGTGCAACAGAAACAGCTCTGACTGTTGCAGGATGTGCAGCAGAATCTCAGTGCTGGTAAGGCCTTAAGATTGAGAGGAGAGACTTGGAAAGCTTTAACAGGTCAAAAATCACCTCTAGATACTTCAGTATTTGGTAAATGTGGTTATATTTGTTGTTTTTTAGAACACTTTGACAAGTGGCTATATTTCTAGTCCTGTTTTTATATATGAGTAGTAAAGCTGAGATGACACTGATGACACTGACACAAGAAGTCTGCAGAGTGCCAGGAAGAGAGTTCTGATTTCAGCTCTGGACAGTCAGACATACCTTCCTGCAACATGTCCAGATTTGCAAAGCTCCCTGCATGTGTTAATCTTATGTTATCTTAATCAGTCCACATACAAAGTGTCCAGTTATTGTCAAAAAGGGACAGGTCAAATAAGGCTCACAGAACCATACTGGAGCTCTCCTGTTAAAACACACAAACACAGTACAAGGAGAAACCACTGCAAACCACCCATGATATAATGGCTATGTAATTGAGGAATGTTCCTCTGATGGGCACAATATGTCTTTAAAGTCAATCAAATAACACTGCTCAGTAAAAATGGGGGGCAGCAATGTTCACAGTGTCCTACAAGAGACTCACATATACAATACAAGCTATGAAAAAGTAATTTTCAACAAAGAATAAGTGTTCCTTGATGAGGTATGTATACACAGACGGTTGCCCAGTGATACTGTGTTCTTTTACTGGCTAAAAAGAAATTGCTTCTGTATAAACAGGAAGGCTAGTGTGCATGCTACACCCTCCACCCCAGACACAATATTTTGTCTGAAATATAAGTAGTTTATTTCAATACTTTGTTAAAGATTGTTGGACCAACTTATCACTGCTGCATCAACTATTTCCCACCTGATAGAACAACTCTTTCATGTAGCAAACAAATAATTAAAACGATGAGGCTCCCCAGGCTCCTCTTTATAACTGCAGGATGGAACTTCCCTAAACAGATGATGTGATATAGCCCAGGCCAAGAGGGTCCATGTTCAGATATCTTTGACCAAGCTGCATCCACTGTCAGTGTAGTAGTGCTCAGTTGTCCTTCAGTGAGGATATCCATCCTTCTGGGCACTCCAACAAAAGGAGAACAAGATGGGGCAGGCTTACCTCATACAGCTGGCCCATGGTAGCACTGGTGGGAGGGATGGTATTATTGACAAAGAAGAAAAGCGCATCTTCTGGCCTCAGGTGGATCCGCTTTCGGATTAAGAAGTAGAATTGGCCAACTGAAGAGGAACAGAGAAGAATGCCTTAGATGCAGAAAGAATGTGTTGTTGGGGGTTTTTGTTTGTTTGTTTTTACCGTTGTTTTTTTTGATGGTGGAAGTCACATTCTGTGTGTAAAAAGTAGGGGAAAATGAACAATGTGGGAAACAGAGCAGTAACTTCACTATTGCAACCATATTAGCACCTATTGCCCTCAGAGCTGGCAGTTTCTCAGGTACATGCCTCAGGCCCTGTACACTCTAGATCCAAACTCCACCTGCTATGGTATGAAATGCTCTACTGCAGGGACTGGTGGGAAGACCTCTAACTAGCTTAACCTTTACATCCTATTGATCCAAAACACCTTAGAGAATTTAGCCTTGGCGCAAATGGTCATACCATTCTGGAAAACAAATCCCTCAGTAGTTGCTTGAGCTATGTTGCACAAGAACGCATTCTGCAAGCCATTACATACTGCAAGAAAAAGAAATGCTGTTCCTTTAACTCATTCATGTTCTCAAATGAAAACAAAGGTAAACACAGACAAAAATGGCCATGACCATTCAGAAAAGGAACTTTGTAGCCATGACTCCAAACAAAGGGGTAGAAAACAATGGGACTATTTTAAGCACCTGTCTCTTCCTGCAACAAGGTTACAGCCTCTGGCAACTCTGCAGCTAGGTTATCATTGACTGATGATTGTGCTACTGCCTATGATACACAATTCAGTAATTTTCATCATGGGTAGAAGTCAGCTGTGACACATGCATGTTAGTTAAGCCAGTGGTATGCCTCAGAAGATCTCAGAGAATGCTGCACGTAGTAATCCAGGCTGTAAAGTATGTAAATATAAGAAGGACAGCCAGGTAAACTGGGGCAATGACAAGATGTTGAGCCTGCCTGGAAATTTTCCTCATGCTGATCAGAGAGAAAAGCACTTCTCAGATGTTCTCACTGAAAATCAGGAAGAAAGGAGGTAGACTTAGTTACCTGTGAGGTCAGAAGGCACAAGATACTTCCTTTTATCTAGATCAGGTACTCTGGCTTTTGGTGCTTTTTCCACAATTACCTGGAGAGAGTAAGAAAAAGCAAGAAATGACCCATGAGTATCATAAAATGAAATGGACCAAAAAGCATCAGTAGAAAAAGATATTCTCCTTCAAATTAGAAATGTATTTATGTTATAACAAATACCTGACATTAAAGAACAGGTAGGTGAGAAGACGACTTAAAATCAGTGGCAATAGCTGTGCTGGGAGCCTAAGACTGCAGCAGTAAGCACAGTGAGTGAAACATGGAGACTGGAACAGACATAAAAATAAACCATAATAGCCAAGGAAAAAAAAATCAGGTCACCTTGATGGTACCCGCACAAGTTAATTTTGTATAAAGGAGCTGCCAGGAGTCTAATACATCAACACAAGAAGTATTATAAGGAAGCTGAACTGTTTCCAGGTTACAATTTTAAACTACCTAGCACAAAATCAGCCCTACACCCAGTAGTCCCACATCCTAATTTCTGCATTCATCAATAGCAAGTGCTCTAGAATGAAGGAAATAATTTAAAAGGAACTACAGCTCATTGGGGAATGTTTTCTTGTTGTTGTTGGTTTTTTGATTTGGTTTGGTTTGGTTTTTAACCCCAATTCTTCAGTAGCTACCTTTTACTTTGAAATTCATATCCCGTGAGTTTATTTTCCCTACTTCATATACTTATGGACACTTCCTTATTCATATAAATATCTAATAATTTTAAAACAGGCTACCATCTGGCTAACTGGAACCACAGACAGCTTTGACAGAAAACAGTAATTCTCATTATATTCTAATGTTGCTATGACAGAAAAATATGAAGCTCAGCACCTTTAAGGTCAAACAGACTAAGGGATCTTCTGCCACAGGAATTTTCTTTTTACCAGAGTTAGGCAAAATGTTTACCTCAGAAGCAGGAAGTATTCCAAAACGACCTGAGTGACTTCCATGAAAATCCTTGAAAACCTTTCCAAATGCTGGAGGTATGTTTCCACGGAACTACTGGGTTCATGCAGGAAAAAAATGAAGGCAGTTTTTCGTTTGGTTGGTTGGTTTTGTCATAGGCATTTTTGAACTGCTAAGAGTTATATTCCATAATTCAATCTGTGTGGTTTGCTATCCTGCAGAAGCCATTTTGACCATCTAAACAAGAAGCTGGAGCTTCTGAACCTCAAGTTTTTAATTCCATTAGACCCTATAATTAAAATACTCCATGTGAGACATGGCTGGACTAATTTCTAAGGGTCCACGCATCCCTTAGCTCTTTGGCAACCCAAAGCACCAACTGTATCTGTTGTGTAACAGAAAAGGCTGACCGGCTGTGGATTAAGCCTTCTCTGGAAGCAAAATGGTGTTGTCACATCATTGAGACACTGTTCCAGAGAAAAAACGTAAAGATGATGATCTTCATGTATTTAGTCTGGGCAAAGTACACAACTCCTTCTAGACCCAAGTACCTGCAAAGCACATCACACCACAGAGGTGCTAGCTTGGACATCTCTCCACTATGATCCAGATGCTGCCAACACAGCCAAACCCCCTGAAAATTCTACATTTGTTTTTAAAATAGAAACATGGCCACATCTGCTACTTCAACAACTGCAAGTATCTCAATTAGTACAAGACTCCTTCAGGCAGTTTGTGGTAGGACATGCATTTCCATACAAGATGCAGCTGGTAAGTGCTGGTGAAGGAAGGACAGTTCCACAATCTCATTGAACAGGTGCAGGCTGAACAGCAACAGCATTTTGCACATTTTTTTTACCTCTGCAACCAACAAGGCAATATCTAACACAATAAACTGAAGTGGAGAGAAACCTTTAGTTCTTGCCTCCAATTTCAAAAACTACTGACAAGCAGAACTGCTAGCTAGCAGCACTAATGTGACCACTCTGACTCAAAAGGGTGGTTTGTAGTGTGGTCATTAGCTAATAAAGAAGTCATGCCTATGAGGAAGAGGTGAGAGTGCTGGGGCTTCTAAGACCCTAGGAAAAATTTATATCAGATCATCACTGAGTTTAAGAGAGATGTCCTTCTTGCAAAGAGGCAGAGATGGAATGGAGGTATCCTGCTAATCTGACTATCAACTGTAGTCAGTTTGCCTGATAACACAGGTATCTCTTCTGAAGCACTAAATCCTTCACACACAGAAACAAATTCACTAAGAAAATCCACAGGGCAGAAACAGTCTGTATGTCTGTGGTTGCTGGGTGGCGACTGTGGTAATGTGGGACTGTGCCAACAGTATAATCTCAGCAAAATGCTGAGATGTACCAGGGCACTGCAGTGTAGGCAGCCAAATGGACGTCATCTTCAAGCATCTTGCTGTCGGGAAGGGCAGACAGAAGTGATGCAAAGAACAGTTGTATACTGCATTCATTTGCTCCGTATGCAGCTCTGACAAGATGCTACCTCCGACAATTCACATCTGGGCCTTGCCATGTGCCATTTTCATTTATCTTTAACTACAGCACATCTTTCTATTTTGGTCCTGGCTTTCCCCATAAAGATCTGTTGATGCTCCTCTATCTTGACTTCTCTCTTGCCAGACCGGGACTGGTCCCAGGCTCTCCCAGCTCTCCCAGACACATCTATCATGATCTGCTGTACAATCTGTCATACTAATCCTCAGTTTACAGCTTGTCTCACTCCTGACCTACAGAGCCCTCTGACGTCCTCATCTTAAAACAGAGAACCGCACACACTTCACCACGGACTCACTGCATGTTCAACCTGCTGTGCTATGCCAGGGGTCCCAAAAACAGTTAGGACAAGTGCACCTGAATACTGTCTCCCAAAAACATTTTTCAAGTCCAGTTGAGGGTCACTCCCAAGATCAAATATGGTGCTAACCTGCAGAGAAAACAAGTAGTGCTAACTGTTCCCCCTTGTCCTTAGATTTACAGGGTAGTGAAAGTTCTTTTGCATTCAGTACCCCTGGGCAGCAAATCTAGGACAGACCTCTCCAGTGGGGGTGGAAAGAAAGAACATTTGCAAAACATTCATTAAAAAAAAGGAACAATAAAATAAATCACAATTAATTTGATTTGACATTTCTTTTTTTTTTTTTTTTTAATGACTAGTAGTAATTATAAAGCTAGAAGTTTTCCACAGGCACTCTGAAGAGACCTAAGGATGAGGAAGCGAAGTTGAGAGAGATGACCTTGTTTTTCAAGTCACGTTTTTTCCACAGGATGATTAAACAGGAGGGAAGAAAGCCTGAGAAGTATCATTTTTCTCTCATGCAAAGGAAAAGAACAGAGCAAGATTGCATCAAAAAGACAGGCCAAAAAAAAAAGGTAAAATAAAAATAATGGGAAAGTATCAGGTGACATGGATACAGACCTTGTTTTCTATGAGGAGTACCCGGTTAACTCACTCATTGTTCTCCTCCATTTTTGCAGAGCTAATGGTAAGCTCCTTCCCCACCCCCCAACCCCACGCACGCAGGCTGCCAGAAAAAGATCAGCAGCATTCTCGCTGTCGAGTTACTGCGGATCCCAGAAAAAAAGGATGTACACCCCGCACCCACCCGCCGATACAGACCTTCGTACATAACAAAACAGCCATTGCTTTGCACTAAAGAGAACAGCAGCCAGGAATCAGAATCACAACATCAAGGATAACAAACATCGTTAATAATTCAATTTCTTTGGCCTTGACAGAATATAAAGAAAGAAGCAGGCGACAGCCGCCAAAGAAAAACAAAGGCGGCGATCTCCCCCGCTGCCCTCGTAGCCCACACTCACAGGGACTCTGTCGGGATATTTCTTCCTGATTTTCTCCCCTTCTTTTTTCCTGTACTCGAACGGGTGGTCTTCCTTGTACTGGAACTTCATGCTGCCGGGCTGTCACCTCCCCTACCGAGGGCTGTCGCCGGGCTGTGTCCCCTACGGCCGGGTACTCGGCGGACGCCCCCGCAAGCGCAGTGCAATCCCGAGCCGTGCGGCGGGAGCAGACGGAAAATCGGGCGCTGTGACGTCACGGGGAGGCACACACACACTCCCCCACACAAAAACCTCCCCCCGCCGTCACGGTGCCGCCGGGGCGGTGGCTCTAGCTGTCTGCAGGAGGGACTGGGGTCTACATCGCCCGAGAAGGACGAGGAGGGGGGGGAAACGTAAGGGCCCTTCACGCATCGGGGCGGGGGGGCCAGAAGGGGTGTCCCACCTTCCAAGCCCACGCGTGACAGGGGGAGGCGTGGCGCAGGGGGAGAGCGACGAGTGGGGGTGGCGACGAGTGAGGGCGGCGACGCCGCGCCGCGTTCCGCCCCTCCGCCGCGCAAGGTCGCATATTTTTGTGTGTTGATTTATTGCGCGTCAATAAATAACAAAATAAATAAAGATGTAAAAATAATTAGGGTTTTTTTTTTTTTAATAGGGCAGCAAATATACGATTGAGCGACACCGCACCGCCTTCTCCACACCCCCAACCCCAGCATGACTCAGGGTTTATACATACAGCGTCAGCAGGCACATAATCCACCCGGGACTGCGAGGATGGCTGCGTTGCTCCTCCCTCTCTACCGAGCGGAGCAGCGGTATGGGGCGGTGCTCCATGCGTGGGAGCGGGCCTCGGCAAGGGTCCGGGGCTTGGTGTCCACCTGTGAGTCTTGAATGCATCTGCCTCCACATGTCTAAAACGGGGGGTGATGAGCCTAACTTATTCTTTAAGTGGCTGTGAGATGTAAAACAAAAAAAACCCGAGTGCTTTTCATGACCGTCCCTGTCTCTGTTGGATCTGGATTATTCTAACGCCTCGGTTAAACAACAAGGGGCAGAAAGTGTGTCAGACCAGATGCACGTTACAAACAACAGGCAGCTAAAGGGAACTGTCTCCAAACAAGCCAAAATAACCAGACAATTTTAGCCCAGCTACTCAGCTGACACATACTTGGAATGTCTTTGGGTTTTTTTTGATAGGAGTAGTTTGGCTTACAGTTATTTAGTGACCAGCAAAAGAAAAGGTATTAATGAATGGATCAGCATGCTCAAACCAGGACAAAAATAATTGCTGCTACCCTGGGGATAATGAATGGGAGTGTATCAAATAATTATTTCGTTGCATGCTTCATCCAGAGAAGCAGAACTTTTCCAAGGAGGCACTAGTATAGTAGTAGAGGCTGAGTGGGTGACTCTCCAAGGCCACACCAGTGGCAGAGGTGAGAGGACTCAGGTTTCTCAGATCTCACTCAAGCCTGTGCCAGTGTGTTGAGCCAGAATCAACAAGGGTAGGAAAAGACATTGCTGCTGTTTCGGTGGCACTCTGCTTCTACAGTGTGGCTAGAATGGAAAAAATCCAGAAGAGACTGAAGAACAAGAATGATAAAAACAGGATCAGGGCAACATAAAGCCTTGATCTCGTTCTACAAGTACTCATATAAATCCTTTAGGCTGCCCCAAGAAACTCATAGTAGTGGTGGCTTTATCCCTACACAGCAATATGCACACCTAATTTGCCTCCAGGGTGGGACTCATGCCAGCACCAGGTGTAAGAAGGGCATATTGCAAATCACCACAGCAGATCCAGGGTGCTAGCCTGTGCCCTCTGCATTGCAGAGAGCTGTTTGATATACTGGCCACCACCCACCTTTCCACTCAGTAGCACACTGCTTCTTGAACTCAGAGGCCTTGTAGTAATGCTCCCTCTCCAAACCCTGGTGCAACTGTAGTCTCTCATCTTGCATGTATGTAGGAGAGTTATGGAGGAAATACATTTACCTCATTTGAGACATGCTCAGGCGCTGGCAGTACTCAGATATTTTTGCCTGGCACAGAAATGTAAATGGGCATGGGATAGAAATCTCAGCTACACTTACAATGTAGGCATGTACAGCTGAACCTGTCACTTTAAACTGCTTTGTGGTCAGTGGCAATAAATAGGCTTGTCAGGGTAGGATTCTTCTAGCCTGAACCACGACATCTACTTTTGGATGGCCCTAGTGTGCCCCCCAAAACTCTGGCAGGTGCTTTATAGTGTCTAAGCTTTTACTACTCAGTATGGTGTAGTGTGGCATCCTGCACAGCCCAATGGTCAGCTGCAACATGTGCACACCCGAATCTCTTAAGGACAGAGCAGCCCACAGTGGGACTGGCATAGACCAGTATGTCCCAACCTTCACTAGTTCATACGCATAAGGTTTGTGCAGGAAGCATCATCAAGTTGTTTCTGTCTGTCCTAGGATACGTGAACATTTCCCCATGGTTGCAGGTAGTGTCAGAGGATCTCAGAAGGGTGAGTCAGAAGGAAGGCATTATTTTTTGTGTACTGCCATAATGATTAACCTAGACTGAAGGAATCCCAGGGTTCAGACCTGGGGAAAATTCTGGTTTCATGGCATTGCGCCTTTCTATAATACTTGTGTTTGGCCTCCTTGATTCCTAACTGCCTGCAGGATAGCAGTTACTGAAACGTGTTGAAGGTCTGTAGTGATGTAGATGCCTCTTCCTCAAGGACAAAAGAAAGGAAATTTTCTAGGTTGTTTCACCCCACCACTAAGCCATTATGGCAATTTTAATAGACTGATCTCACACTCCTGTTGTCCTGTAAATCAGTGTTTCCATCTCCAGGACTCTACACAAGGCAGATGAGCTGTCATCTGGTTTGAATTTCTGTTGACAAATCAGACAGTAGTTTCAGGGTTCTCCACGGTCTGATCAAAGACATGTCCTGTGAGAGCATTTCTAGGGGACATCTCCTCCCCCAACAAATCCCATGTGAGGATCACAAATCTCCTTACTGAACTCTTCCTGCCCTAATCATGCAGCCCTGGTTGTGCAACCACAAGCCTCACTCCTCCCACTTCAGGCACTGAATTCCCCAGCCCTCTGCTCCAGCTCAATAACAACAATAACGTCACTGGCACAGCAGCAGGCAGGAAGATGATACACACAGAAGCAGCAACAAACAGCTAATCATCTGACTTAGAGTTCCTATTAAAATGTCAACCCAAGGGCATGTGACAAACCCCACATTCTGTGTCCATGTGCTAGAGGGAGAAACTGGAAATGGGGTTGGCTAGTTTTCCTACCCTAGAATGCAAGCACAAGTGTCTCAGAGTGTCAAAACAATATACTGTTTCTCAACTTAGAGTGTCAAAATAGCTCTAAGCATCAAGTGTGTGCAGTTCATGTAGGCAGAGGTTCACTTTAAAAGGGATTCCCCAAGCGTTGCCAGTGCTGTAGCCATAGAAGCAGGAGATAAAAATATTCATACAGAATCTGGGGGCAGGATTTGCAGCCCATGCTCCAGAGGGTCTGCTAGAAGCTCTGCAGTGTGCTACTGTGAAGTGAAGCTAGCTTATGTATACCTACAAAACTGGCTAAAATTCTGTGAATTAGGATAAAAATATCCATTATTTGCCCTATGTTTCTTGGAGATGACATCCAGGTGGATAACTCTTGGGAACCCCCTGGAGCTGCCTATAGCTATAGAGCTACCTACAGGAGTTCAGCTGCCTACTGTTCAGCTGCCTATAGCTCTGGATTCCCTTGGATATTTCTTTTATTAGTACCTGCCCTTGGGTACATATTCCATTTGTACCTCCATAGGCTGACTTTTTTTCTTTTTTTTATTTTTAATATATCTCTAGTGTGGTTCCAGCATATCAAAGTCTCTGTTGTCAGAATACTCCTACTTTGTAGTCTGAATGGTAATTAAAACACAGGGCATACCTGAAGTCCCTTGTGATTCTTCTCTGTTTGATGCCATCCGTGGCACATGGATAGCTCTTCAGTCCTTGCCTGGCAACTTTGCTGCACCACTTGTGACTGGTCACCAGTTTCACTTGACTCTGGATCTATAGCAGCGTCAGAGCCAGTACAGGCACATTGGCCCTGGGTGAGGGCACAAGGTTAGTCACTCCCAGCAAACAGTGGCTAATTGTGTAGTTGTTTTCCTTTCCTCTAGGAAATGGATCTGTATTGTTTATGTTGAACTGCCGTCTCACTGCTCTATTTTCTACAGCTTACTTTTTACAAAAAAAGCTGCTCATTTCTCCCAGACTGATTGTCTGGCACAGCCTCAGCTGAAGTTGCTTAAATGCATACAAATGATGTTATGAGGAGATTAGGGAAAATACTTTGATGAAAAGCAGCAGTATGGGGCAAAACTCCAGATGTGAATAACACAAGTCTGAGATCCCTTTGTTATGGTCAAGGGTTTGGAGTGGCCTGTTGGGGCTGGGTATCATTACTTACGGTGCTGTGAAAACAAAGGAGTAACAACAGTGGGGCCAGTGTGGTGTTTCTCAAGACCAGTCTTTCTCAAGTACCACATGTTCTAGGGGAACCTAAGGCTGGCATGGACAACTCCTTTGCGGTACCTGGTGTTGGTGTACTCTTGTTTTTCCTCGTGTGTTTCCAGCCCAAATACCTAAAGGTAGCCAGTGGAGGCCGACTGCTCTTTGTCCTTTGATATCACTTGTCCTATGCTTGCTTGGGTCCTACCCATTTCCCATTGTTTGGTCAAGGGTTGAGCAGAAGCTGAGCCAAGGGTCAGTGACTTGGTTATGATATAGTTACCTTCAGTACTTTGTGCACTGTTTTCCTCATCTACAGATGGAATACTAAGGCTTGTCTGATGAATAGGTAGTATGACAACATGGCTGAAGTCTGTAAAATGCCTGGGGATCTTTGGATGCAGATACTTAATTATTCATAACTAAAGAGAAAAACTTTTGATGGTATTCTTTCCCTTGTTGTGCAGGATATCAGAGTGCTCTGCAGAACATAGGTACTCCACTGCAGCTAACTTGCCATCAGTGATGGTACACAGCACCTGAACTGACCCTAAAATTATTTAATGATTAACAGAAACATCTCTTTTATTTTCTAATGTATGATTTTCTGTATTTGTGAGCAATTCATGTCCCTGTTGCTCTTAAGCATGGGCAAAACAGTTGCTACTTGGATATTTGTTTAAATATTGCATGAAAGTATCCATTATTTCTGTTTAATAATACTTAATGTTTAATTTTCAATCTGAAAGCATAAAAGATTTCAAAGTGCTTACTGGCTGATGTAACACAATACACAATGTGTATTCAATGTCCAGACTCAACAGCAAGATGGAACCACCGCTCATGGAGTAAAAAAAAACCCTAGCTAAATAACAGTAAATTGCAGTACCAAGTAGCAGTTTATCCCCATAAATAAGTAAACTTGCTATATTTTTATGGGGTGTAGTCCTGCTTTTTCACAAAGTAATGTCATCTTTACTGACTTTGTCCTTATTTTTGAATTGTTTGTGGAGACAGAATGTCTTCGAATCATAACAGATCTGAGGGCGAGAGTGAAGTGTTTCCAGTACTGACACCTGGTCTTTGCTTTTGTACACAGCATTCTAGGCTAAATAGAGTGTCTGTAGCTTTACAGACAGGTTTCTGTTTACTTGCTCATTTTAATCTGGTGCTTTATCATGTCCTGTGGTTTCCAAATGCTCATCTGAAGTCAGTTTAGTATGAAACAATACCTGAGCAAGTGAAGTTATACCTAGAATTATTGTCACTTGAAGTATTTTGGATGTCTTGCCAGTAAAAAAAAAAAAATATATTTGAGGGTACCTACTCTAGCACCTAACAACTAAGAGACAGACAAGCAAAGAAGCATGTGAGGAGACAGGAAGGAACAGGAGTGATAAACAACACTGGCTCTGGTCAAGGGAAATACGCTGAAATCGGCACATAATACCCAGCTCTGAGTACAAGGGACCTGTAACTTTTCCCCTTGAAACTGAGAGAAGAGGCAGCAGAGGTGACTTGATGCAGAGGAGGGGAAACTAAGAATTTTAAAACTTCCTTTTTTATTTTGTCTTAGGAAAAAAAAAGAACACGGTATGATTATTATTGCAAATTATTAACAATGATGCATTCCTGTTGTTGCTGCCCTGTGGGGCAGGGCTGCCCTCTTGTGTGACAAGTACGCACAGCTTGGGACTCAATGGCAGGAGGAGAGGGGTGGAGGTGGCAGAGGAATGGTATGTTCCCACTGAAATTACTGAAGTCTTCCAGGAAATTTAGGGGCTTGATAGTGTTTGATGCATGTTCAGCAAACCCAAATGTCTCTGCTTGCTTTGGGCTTTTACTGTGGTATAGACAAGAGCCTTCTAGGAAATGTGCTGCAGCTTGATGGAGAAGTCAGGCTTGAACTGGACTTCAGAGATCACCTGATGAAACAGGTCTCTAGTAGATGTTCTACAAACAGCTGTTATTATTATTTCAAGTGTGCTGTATAGCAGAAGACACATAACATCATCTGTCATTTATTTATTCCATTCCAGTTTATTCACTCATTAATGGTACAGTTAGGTACCATTGGCAATTCAGGAAGAAGCTTGTGAACTAGGAAATCAAGACCCTCATTAAATTCCCTTGGATACAAAATTCCTGTGACTGGACAAGGTCTGGGACACCATCAAAGGTATTTTTTTTATTCACTTCTGCTTTATGCTATCCCTAAACCTGTCTTCTCAGTCTTCTCTAAAATTTCCCATGGCTGTAATCTCAACAGCAGATACGTTCCTTAACATATTTGGGGACTTGGTCCTTATTCCCCTTATCCACAGAACAACCATATTTTCAGTATTTCCACAGGAGCACTGTGAAGATCAGCATATTAAGGGCACTGAGAATTTGGGTACTGCAGTAGGAAGGGCCATGCAGGCACTTCAAAAACATGTGATATTGGTGACCTGTGCATTCACGTCAGCATTAACACATACATGCAATTCATTCATGACTGCTTAAATTTTTGATATTGGATGTCTTTCTGCTTTAATGTTTTCAGTTGCTGAACCTGAGGTAGAGACAATACTGATGTCATTCAACAGTCACCTTCTCATGAGTATTTAGTCCAAGAAAATATTTTACAGATGGTCCATAGCTGTGTTCATCCAAACAGCTTGGTTAATATTTCTCGATGATTCAACGTACTTGTACCAATCAGGAAAGACTCACAAACTATTTCTATATGAGAAATGGCTTAAAAATTTTAAATGGTCTTATTTAATTTAATCTGCTTTTGACAGCGACATCAGGAATAATAAATGACACAATATGAATGTAACTAAGATACAATTGAACTTTACTTCAGGGCTAGTATTCCTCCTTCTCCCCTTGTTTGATCTCTTATCGCACATATATTTTTTAATTAAAATATATGACCTTGTAACTGCTAATTCAGAATTGCTACATGTTATATTCAGAACCTGTTCATTCTATATATCTTGTAGTGTATTTAGGGCACTATACTGCACATGCTACCAAATGTATGCTATCTTTTGTTTGCATGCAGATTGTGTAATTTCCCTGCAGGTCACTGGCCTGCAAAGTGGCTCAGCACCTTGATCTTGCTGCCTACTTTTTTGTGCAAAGGGTGATACTAGTGATGTGCGTGCGTGTGTGTAATAAATGGACATGGGAAAGGCCAATTGTTAATTGTCTCAAGGAGGTGTCAAAATATGCTGGATCTGAAACTAACTTAGTCTCTTTTTCCTTTTCTCATTAGACTAAGCAGGTTAATCTGGTATTCCTAACCCTGCTCAGAATTAGCCTCTGCATATAAGTGTTCTGTATTTGTCATTCAGCAAAAAACAGCACTAGTGTCCTGGGAGGTCTGGTTGGGCATCCTTGCCCTCAGCAGACGCCTGCAGTTTTTCCTCCGGCACCGGGTCCAGGTCTGGCACTTTCTGCCCTGCCTTGGCGACTGTGAATCGGCTCATGCGCAGAGCTTCTTCATAGATCGGAGGAGTGTCTGATGTTGAGAGCGTCGCTGTTCCCTGCACAGCGTTGTGGGAGTGTGCCACTGCTAATATCCTCCTGGCAGCAGGCCCAAATACAGAATGGAGAGCTGGAAGGGAGGAGAGAAAAGCTGTTCGCCTCATCCTGGAAGCACCAGGTGGTAAGAGGAGGACAAGTATATCTGCAGCCCTCAGGGCTTTTTCTCCCCACACCCTGAATATTTTCCTTTTCCTGCCCCTCCATCCTTCACTACAAGGGGGGAGTGTTGAAACCTCATCAGAAACATCCCACAGTTATTCCTTCCTCAAATGCCACCAAGGCCCGTAGCTGTCCTAATTCCACCCAAACATGTCTTACAGCTGATTCACCATCTGGCTGCATTTGCTATGTGAAACCTGGTGAGCACTTTACCTTCTACTATGTACAGAAGCTCTTTTCCCTGCATCCTGCCACGAACTTCCTTCTGCCAGCCTTGGGGTGCCACGATCTGGGCTTTTTACAGTGCAGCCCCTCACGTCACGCTGTACTGAAGTCCCCAGCCTGTCAAAGCCAACTCACAGGTAATGGTGCTCTGGAGGGTGTTGTCATGATCAAAAGCAATGACGGTGACCTCGTAGGGTTGAGGTCCCGATTCCTCCCCTGTCTGACGGCAATGAAAACAGCATCTCACACAGATGGAAACCAAGCCACATAGGAGCAGTAGCCCACCAATCACCACCACCACCCTGGAAATGGAGAGGATTACATTAGGACTGTAAGACTATGTTTGCAGGAGACCTTTAAGGTCTCACCCTGCTTGAAGTAGGTCTAATCTTAAAGACAGGCATGGTCATTTGGAGCCTTGTCCAGCAGTTTGAAGAGTCTTCAGAGATGGAGATCCCATGTACCCTCTGGGCACCCGTTCCAGTGCTGCATCACCCTTGGGGGAAGCATTTTTATCTTCTGTCCAATCAGAATTTCCCTGGATGCAGCTTGGCCAGTCACCTCATCTACTTCTGCAGGGCACCTCTGATAAGACTCTGTCTTCTCTGTAGATCCGATTTAGGGAGTGGAAAACTGCAATTAGGTTGCCCTCTTAGCCTCCTCCAGGCTGAACAAACCTGCTCCTTTCAGCCCTTCCACATACATCACATCTTCTGGACCCCTGACCATAATGGCTGTCTAGTGAACTTGCTCCATTTATCAGACCAAGACTGGAATAAGACTAGACTACATATTCCAGATGTGACCTCATGAGTGATAAGCACAGACGAAAAATCATATCTCTCAGTCTACTGGCTATACTCTTATTAATGCAGTCTCATAGATGTCCAACTACTATCAACCTTTTTCATTTTGTTCTGTTGAGAATTACTAAGGAATCAGACTGAAATTACTTTAAAACGGGCATGTTCTGCCACAAATGCTTTATTAATACTTTTCACCTGACTAAATTAATATTTGTAATAAAAAAGGAGGCTGGCAAGTCAACATTCGTTAAAGATTACGTGATAGTGAAGGGGTTGCCTTGCTAATGTAGATAATTAGAGTGTCCCAAGGGAAAGTGGAGGTGGCATCACACTGGAGTGGGTCACATTTAATGCCACTGTTTGCTACTGGAATTGTCCAGTGATGCAGCTATTTAAAGTAAACATATGTCATCTTACCAGATATACCACAAGCCGTCCCACTCTGTACCTGAGCAGCTGAGGAGAAGAGGGTACAACACACAGTTAACCACAGAACGCCAAGTAAACAGGAAGATCCCTACTGCATGCTCTTCCAGTTCCCATCACACTCCTCATTTACATTTCAGCTTCTAAATGGCACAATGATGAGAAACTCATCATGCTTCTTGGAGGAGACAGTTGTCCAACTTCATCAGTCTCCCTGTTAGGTGAGTTTGCCCTCTCTTTGGCTTGATCTCTTTATTGTTTCCCTGATATTTGTGACAGCTCAGTTCTGTTTGTAAACCTTAGGGATCTGCATCATGTTATAATTTCTGAATTTCCCTTCTTTTATATATTTTTTTCACAATTTAGTCCACCCAACCCTGACTGGGTTTTGTTTGTTTGTTGTTTTGTTTTTCTTTCTGACATTCTCTTTGGTTTCCTTCTGGCCCTGTGGATGTATTTTGGATGCTCTGTTGTATGTTTCTTTAGTTTAGCTAGTAAACATGCCTGTGCATTTTTAAAGACATTTTAGTCAAACAAGAATCCTCCTAGACAATTTTTCACATTTGTTTTGTCTTGATTTCTGTTATTCTTATGACATCACCATTCTGTTATTCTTCAAATGACATCACCAAGAGGAATATTCACCAAAAAACTATATTTAAAATCATTTTTCAAGGAAAGGTCAATTAAAAATTTATAATCTTAGTCAATCAAAATTACACCAGAAAGCTCTTAACCATTACGGTTATCCAAATCGGTAGCAGGAACAGTACCACATGATCAGTATGTTGAATAGATATTAAATAATACATTTCACATTCAAAACAATGGAAATTTTATGTGAGTTTTCACTAGTTGCAATTGAAGTAAGATTTTGTGTCAGCCACCATGTTGTAACACTGATGTCTACTGCCTTTGTCCTTCATTGTCTTCTTAAGAGAGTGCGAGATCAAAAAATACTCACAGTTCAGTGTTGAGACAGCCTTCCTCAGCCCTCACCTGGGGGAACTAGAAGGAGAAAACCAGACAAGACACAGGTAGAATGAATTCTTTGTCATAGGCAACTTTCATCTCTGTCACCTAGATTATTACCAGCCTGAATCTCTTACAGTAAGGAGTTATTGTTATGTATCTTCTGTTTTTTCCATCATATATTCTGCTGTAGATTTGAAGTTAGTGTGATACCAACTGCATTGTTTCATATCCTGACTTCCCATTACTATCCTACTTAGCACTGTTCCTAGCGCAGACCCAGACTTACCTTCAACCTCACCAGTTTCCCTTTCCCCACAAAAGCCATGTCATGCTAGATGTAGATCCTTCTCCATGCTCATTTATTAAGAACCTTTAAATGTTGTGCTTTACACTATACCCACAATGACTTGAATTTTGCTTTGTCCTGCCAGCATTCTACCCTTCTCATCCCTTTTCCTTGGTACCTTGACCTCTGTAGCAAGTATTCTTCTCTTCTGTGTGTTTGCCTTTTATATGTTTAGTTCTTTCTAGTATCAGGGAAATTATTGTGATTGTCAATTGCTAATACCTCTCTGTTGTTCCAAGGTAACTCCATAACTGAGCAGAGACCCCATAAAAAGGAATTCTTAGACTTACCCGTAAGAAACACCCTAAAACAAAGCAGATCATGACTCAGCTATGAATCCCAGTTGCGTGGTTCTGTGGCCTCTTGGTGTCTCAAGCTACTTGATATCTCCGTGTCCTTTCTAGTTTCAGTTCATCCTCACCAATCCACTGACCAGGAGAAGGAGTAGATTCCTTGTTGTGCGTTGAATCCAGACTATTCTTCCTCTTTGTGACCTCCTCTGGGCCTATCCTTCTCTGGTCTTCAGGTTTTTGCTTTCTCTCTTTCCCTCTTTGGCAATTTCTGTTTGTTTCTGCCTGTCTCCTTCTGTTATTTTCTTGTCCTGCTTCTCTCCCTGTTTTGAAGGGATCTCTAAAGCTTTCCAGTCAGATCAGGAGAAAAGTGGTGGCTACAAGTTCTTACTTTAGATGTTGTAGTAGTTCAGTGAAGGGCATAATGAGATCTCTGCACACTTGACCCTTCCCTTCTGAGAGCAGAAAGGGTCTCTGAGTTCATTCATTTCCAATTATTCCTCTCCCCGCCTCTACCCTGAGGGGAGTGGGTTGAAGGTCATGTTATTGACCTGTTTAAATGGAGTTCAGCTTCCTCTCCCTCCTCCACTACCATTTCTGCTCCCGCACTCACATTATCTATTGACTATAGCCATATGATCAACATCCAGAGTGTACAAGTGTAGTTATATGTGTATGAATGCAAGATATATACACATATATGCATATGCAACACCTCTCGTATCTCCGATTTTAAGGCTCTGCAATCATTCCGCTTACCTGGTAGTACCCTGCTCTGTCAGTCCTGCAGCTGTCAGTCTGTTCACTCACAGGTACCCCCAGTACTTTGCATCACAGGGCATACATGTTGATTCTCCTATTCTGGATGCTATTTGTTCTACAGGTGGTTAAATTAGTAGGTTCTATTCAATGACCCATTAATTTTCTCTCTCTTGTAGAACTGCTTTAGATTTCTGTTACTGCTTGTAGCTATTCAGAATGTTACATGCATATAATTGTGTTCACCTTCTCTTTGAATAGCTGAGATAATAGAAAAAATGCTCTGCAGTAATGTGTTACTATTTGTGTTTGTGAACCACCTGGGACTGGTGCATAAATATATGTTAAGGGCAGGAGAGCAACTAGAGAAACTTGTTGCCCCATGTTGCAGTCACAATGCATTCACATTAAACTGGTGAATCATTAGCCTTTGTGATGGCTGTTAGAGTTGCAGAGCAGAACCAATGGATTCATGAACATTATGTATTCTCCCAAGGCAGGCTAAAACCCATTTACCACTCTCTAATTATAAAAATGCACTATAAACATGCTTTAGCATGAGTTGCTTTATAATCTGTCTGTCTGTCTGTCTGTCTGTCTATCTATCCATCCATCCATCCATCCATCCATACTAGTCTACTACTGGAAAAAGATTTCTGAGTTCTGATGGACATAGACACAGAAACGTGAGTTAATAACTTTGTATTTACATGGGAATTGGCCATTATTTTTGTCTCTTTCTCCTTAAATTCTTTTGTGTATGATAGCAGAACTGTAAAATAGTCTTTCTTGTATGTACAGCTTTTAAAACTGGTGGGATTCAATGTGGATGAGTGCAAATTACCAGTGTTTTTTATGGGCTTTTTATTATCAGTGTGGCAATTCAATAGATTAGCACTTGTTTTTTAACTGAAATTCAGTCTTACATGAATTTCATCAACTGTATGGATCAGGAGAAATGTTTTAAAAAGGGATAAAAAAATACTCCAAAGAAAAAGCAGCAGTGTGACATGGAACAGTGACTACTACAAAAGCACATCATACCTCATTCTTGCTGAAACTTATTGGTAATTCTTTTTCTATTTCTATGGCATTGCTATTAAAACTGTGTTTCCAGTAATCCACATATGGCCCTGCTAGCCTATCATCCAACAAGAGTTGAAATTTCTCCACATTGATCTGGCATTTTGCCTCAATTATTTCAATATCTTATTCTCCTTTGTTTTACGTTATATTGAAATGACTTTTTCATATTTCCCCCTTGCCACCTTTCAAAAGTATTTAAAAATGTGATCAGAATCTTACAGAACTGCTAAAACAAACAAAAATATCCCATTGTTGACTTTTCTCTGTTCTTTGCAATTGCTTACCATCTAAGGGTCCATTCCATAGTAAGCTTTGGGATTTGAATATGTCCTTTCTTGGATGACAGAGAAAGCAGACTGTGGTATGGACAAGAAATCCTTCTGTTCTCTCTTCTTCTCTGTGCTGGTTTTGTGTTGAGGGATGTGTCTCAAGCTTGTTCTAACTTTTATTTCCTAGGTAGCATGATCCTAACTGGGAGTAAAACATCTTAATGAGCTGAAAATTGCTGTTGTACCACTTCTGGAGGATGATGAGAATTGCTGCTTGTTCCCTGTTGCTCTTCAAAGGAGTATTCCACTAGAGGCAGTTTGTTTAGTCATACCCAACACTTCCTCATGGGCATTTGGAAATGTAAAATATGGGGACACATTTGGGGGTCACAAGGACCCCTAATACTTTCGTGGGTGCAGTGAGACATTGTCAAAGATTTCATGTATTTTATAGTGGATTATGATAATCCAAAAGGCTTACATTGCTTGTGAAACAAAACCAGATTATTTGTGAATACACTGCACATAAAGGAGCAGAACACTTCCCTTCCACATTTCATGTTCTTTCCACTGATGATATAAGGGTTGTTACCTCCTCTTGACAGAAAATGTGACAGAGGGTTCAAAAGCAGCAGCTGACTAGAGACAGGGAAATTAACATTTAATGGTCTATATGTGTTTGCCTAGTTGCTGGAGTGTAAGTCACTGTGCTCAACTTTTCTACTCTAAGATAAAACTCTGGGAACGCCTTCTGCCCTGTACCAGGGGAAACTGGATCTCCAGCAGCCTGGGGTTGGCAGAGGCTGTCAAAGCCCCTAGTGAGACACAGCACTCGGGGTAGTATTCTGTGCTACCTGGTGTTCACCCTTTTTCCCAAATTAACAGCTGGTGAGACCTTGAGCTGTGTGCAGTAAAGCCATATGAAATAAAACTGAAAGTTCAGGTCACATTCCTGTCATTCTGCCAGCAGACCTAGAAATACCAGATAAGTTTCTCCATCTTGTTCCTAGTGCTCAAAGCATAAGGGAGCGTGGTGCACGTCCTCAGGGTGACAGGTTGGAGGCAACAGCAGCCTTAGTTCAATGGCAGGGTGCTGTGCCCTGTTAATCACTTTTGCAAAAAGGAATAAATTGTTGCATGTGACTTTGCCTGGATTGCTTTCAGGCCAGAGCTAGTCCAGGAGCAAAGCATCAATAGTCTGGTACGTGAACCTTCTACCCAGGCTTCCCATTAGTTGAGGAGATTTCTTTGGCTCATTCCCTTTTCTAGTGCATAGTTGGAATGGCAGCTGGGAAACCTGGATTCGTTTCTTTGTGTCTTAAGAATGGGTAATGGCTGTTACAAGTCTATGTGCTACTCTGTTAGGATAAGTGTGATGTGCTTACAAGCAATAAGCAAAGATCAGTATGTTTGTCACTTCATTTTACCTCCAGTCCTCCTGTGACACTTGAGAGACTGAGGAGCCCTTCAGGCTTAATTTACTGAATATTGATCATGTATAATAAAGCCAGGAAACAACCCCTGCTGCTGAAAGTCTTTGAGGAATTGTTTAGACTTAATACAAAATTAATGTCATTTCCACTTTACCTCTCTTCTTTTTCTTTCTGCAGAGAGGATGTATCCTCAAATTGAGTAACTCTATGCATCTGTTCCTGGAGCTGAGAACTGTGAGATATTTGTGCCCCACAGCATTTTTGCATGCAGGAGATTCAAATACTACTCTGGGACTCTGCTGCATGTAAACAACCCCCAGTATCGCTGTGTCATGAAATCCTTCAGTATGAGCCAAAAAACCCTTCTGACTTTTACATGAATCACCCTGTTCACTCCCAATGACACCGAATCATTTGACTCCATCCAGAACCTTATCCCTATTTCTCCTGTGGGATCAACCAAACTTTTGAATTCTCCTGTAACCTTGCCAGAAATGACTGCAGAAGTGACATATGCAGACCTGAGGTTCACGACAGTGGGAAAATCCCAGGACCGAGAGCTCCAGACTGCCAGAGCAAAAGGTGACGGTGGTGTTGGGGGACATTACTCTCCAAGGCAAATTCTCACCTTGGAGAACACTTCTTTATCTGACACTCAGAGGAGGATGTCACCTGCCAAGAAGCATCATGGCTTCTTGGACCCCTTTGGACTAAGAGGCAGGACATAAAAAAGGAGGCAGGAGATTAAAAAGAATGGAAGAGTGGAGGATGTGGAAAATCTGTTTAGATTTGAGATGAGAGATATAATTAAGGTTGTGGGATGCAGTTATGTAAAAATTATCCTGTTCCAGTCAGACATTAAGTGTCAGCTTCTGGAAGTTAATGAAGTAATCTGCCTAAGGGATCTTGCCTTTCAGCTTTATTCATTTAAATCTGACTAACTGAAGTAAACGCTAGGGAAAAATATATTTTCTCTCAAGGGAAGGAATAGACAGACAAATACCTTTTTGTACTTAAATATAATAAAAAGTATGCTACATAGCTTCACAGAGGAAGGGAGGAATGTGGCTGATCCCAAATGTACATTCTTCATGCTATGCATTAGTGTTTTAGAATCGCTGTGTATTAAAGGTAGTAGCAAAGCAAAGACGTGTTATGTTCCAGCCTGACTAAACATCTGGAGATGAATTTGATAAATTTCTTAATAATCTAATGGATTAAAGAGCTCTTTATGAATAAGATTTGTGCTTATTGGCTAGCTAGTGATTCTCACTTTTCTCACTCATTCTCTTTTTTGAGAGGTCCTGGAGTTTTATACCTGGAGCCTGAAACTGAACTCCCAGTAATGTAGGAGGTTTCCTCTCAACTGTTTGGTTAAGGAGTTAGGGATCACAGGGGATAAAAGGCATAAATACTGCAGGCTGGTATGCCATTTATTCATGTGGGTGACTTTAACATAAATATTCCCATGGAAATTTCATAGTGGAGTCTAATAAAAGAACAAAAAAGTCTTACATTGGAAGCAATCATTTCCTCTTGTGTTTTGGGACTCTGTGTGAATTTACATGGGTGTTTGGATCTGCCCACATTGCAGGAATGGGTGCGTACATTTCCAAGTGTGAGACTGTTTCTGTATAGCTGCAGGTATGTGGTCTTGCTCTTGTCTGTATGCCCTAATTTCAGATTACTTTACAGGAACCTGGCTTTCATTGGTGACTGATTCTGAGGTTATTATTTGAAAAGGTGAATTAAATGCTGATTTGGTGGGTTAGGCACTCAAAAGGAAAAATACCCCAGTACCTGGCTGCATATGAAAATTTTAGCCATGTTGTCCAATTCATTTTCTCTTAAAAGCTCCTGTACGCTAGTCTCCATCGCTTGTTCATTTCCCCCAGCTGCTAAGGAGGAATGGCCATGGCCAAACAATGAGACAATTTTCATAATGTAATGCCACATACAGGTCTGAAACTCATCAATTCACTGGGCAGACTACCGGTGCAATGCATGAGCTGCAGATATAAAAATGAGACATGGCTGTTCTTGCTGCTTTCTTTCTTTTTGTCTATCCCAGATTCCCCTGGGCTGTCTTCTTGTTGGCGACTGGCTACAGTGGCTCTTGGGGTCTTCTGCCTAAGTTCAGTGGTAACTGCAGGAGTCCTGACTGCCAGGTGTAAGTATGGTCACAGCAGGGGTGCTCAGATTTCAGTAGGAACAACTAGATGTCTAGGAAATTAGTTAAAGAGAAGGATTAACCTAGGAGATTAATGACATTAAAAAGTGTCCGTTGCTGGAAGAGTTTCCCCACTCAAAAGATTCCCCAGATTTTGACATCAGGATGTAGTATGTCTTATTCATAGTTGTGCACAAACTGTATGTGGGCCAAGTATATTCAGTCATGGGGAGTGTCACGGAGGCACCCCGAGGCTGATTTAAGGGACAACAGGGTCCAAAACAACTTTTATTAAACCAGTGAGAAACAGGGTTTTAACACTCCAAAAGTGACTTAAATATAGGTTCGGGTATCAGTTGAGGAAAATTATTAAGGGGTAACAACTAGTACAACAGGCGGTCCACAGAGTACATACACGTGGCTTCACCCAAAACTATGCTGGAACCACCCTCGAGTCCCAGAGGAGTACACACCTGCCTGAATCCGGTTTCTGGATTATTCTTAGAGAGATAAAGGTAAAGCGTACACTCGCGATTCCGCGAGTGTAAATTTATAATACACTCGCAATTGTGCGAGTGTTTTACTTACGCACGTGGCGGCAAGGCAAGCGGGGTCTCCATCCCGGGGAGGAGGGGTCTCAGCAGCAGAATCTTGCTCGTAGCTCCGAGAGACCGGCAACAACTGGCTCAGTCTCGACGAGAGTCCCGTTTTTATTGGCTGATCAGACCTGACTGTAGGCATTCTAGAAGCTTCTCTGCACCCCCACACGGAAGAGTTTGCATCTGGTTTGCGCCCGAGTCTCCCGTGGGTGGGCCCGGGCCGGTTGTGCCGTTTGGGTGACGCTTGCTCCCAGGCCCTGAGCAGGTAGCTGTCAGCAGCGGGAGGTCTTGGGCTCTGTCAGGTGGGTGGGTGGGGGGTGTGTGTGTGTGTGTTTGGGCGGGGGGCAGGTGGGGTTGTAGCAGGGTTGGAGGCGGTGTGCAGAGGGGTAGGAAGGGGGGAAGAGGGAAGGGGATGTGGAGGCTGGTGTGTGTGTGTGGGAGGCGCATTTGGGGGTGTGAGGCAGGCGGTGTCGGCGTGGTGTGGTGGTGGGAGGCAGCAAATGCGTGGGTGCCCTGCTGAGTGGAGCGGGCTGGGCCGAGCTTAGCGGGCAGCCGAGTTTAGCGGGCAGCCGGGCTTAGTGGGCGGGTGGAAGTTTGTACGGGCGCTGTGGCGTCCCCCGGCGGTGGGAACGGCGGTAGAGGGGCGGCCAGGTCGCGGGACGCTGATCCGCAAAGGACTCAGTTCCATCCCCATCCCGCCCTTTTCCTGCCTGCCCCCCGCCCCCCTGGCCTTTAGCGCCCGCGCAGTCCGCTCTGCGGCCTATAGGGGGCGCCGTGCGTTCCACGGCCATTGGGATCGCGCTGGCGGAGCGGCCAGGGCGCCGGACCCGCGGATTGGTCAAATGGGTCCCTGGTTGGATCCCCGCTTTTCCCACCGACAGACCCCCCCACGGCCCCCCCCGCGCACCTGACTCGCTCTCTCGCCTCTGCCTCAGCCCTTCAAGGAGGAATGTTGCTTTTGCAACTCAGCTGCCACCTCACCCCAGCAAGCGGAAAGATTGACACACATCACACTAGGAATCCTTCCCAGAAACCACCCAGTTCCATCCGCCCTTTTCCTGCCGGCCCACCGCCCTCCCGGCCAAGCCCGCTGGCCCCCCCAGCGCACCTGCCTCGCTCTCTCGCCCTCGCCTCAGCCCCACCTGGCCCAGCATCAGACGCCCAAAGCCCTTGGCCTTTCCTCCTTGCCGCTCACCAGCCTGCGCTGCCTGCTGCCCGCTTGGCCCTCTTGCTCTTGCTTCCCTGGCCCCCGGCAGACACACAGCCAGGGACACCCAGGCAGCACAGCAGGAGGGGAGCCTTTTGGCCTGCTGCCCTCCCGCCCACCCCAAATCATGCATGTGCCCAGAAACCCTGACCTGCACCACAAACGCAGCAGCAGCAGGGAACATCAGGGCTCTGGGCACAGATGGAATCCACAGCACTTCACTCCTGAAGGTGTCTGCCAGAGGTGACGGCTGGAAGAAGGTCTGACTCCCGACTTTCCTGCATTACCTCGGCCCCATGTGAGCCCTGAAGCCGCACGCATCCACCCAACTGGATCCACATCCTGAGTTTTTTACGTGTTAACGCACCAGCGCCTCCTGTCCCGCAGCCCAGACGCGCGGATACCAGCTGCCGAGCCGCATCTACCGGGCTCCTCCCCCTGCAGCCACACGGCGGCCGCGGCCTCTACCGTCAGGCCCCGCTTGCCGTTCCGTGGGCGCTGCCATCAAAATAGCGGCGGCGGGAAATGGGAGTGGAGTTTGTGGCGGCCCGGTCTGAGAGCGGAGCTGGGGCGCCATGGCTGCTGCAGTGTACTCTCGGGCCTGTGGGCAACGTGTGGCTTTTTCCGGGCCCTGGCCGGGTTCTCTCTGCGGCCTGGCCCGGGGCCCGGCTGGCAGGGGAGTTGGTGGCTGGGTCAGTGTTCAGCCCTATCCCCCGACTATCGCTGTGTACTTTGTTAGAGTGGTTTATGGTGTTTGTGTGTGCTCATGGAGGTGTGCAATGTGTCCATATGGATGTACGTAGAGCATACAGTGTGCCGTTTGGGGGACTTTTTTTTCTTTTTCATATTCCCGAAATTCTGACCTACAAGGATCCTTTACTTTGCCAACTTTAAAACTGCAGTTTGACAAATGAACTGGTCTTGTATGGGTGTTTGGCAGTTCCATGCAACACGTAATGAAAGGCATTTGCTGCTAAGGGGGGTGTGAGCTCCAGGTAGAGCCTGTGTACAACCTCGGCCTGGGCACCATGATATGGTGAGAGATGGACACATGGCCTGAATGGCTTAATCTACCAGGTACCTTGTTCAAATACAGTTTTACTTCTTAATTGCTAAAACATTAATATAAGAGTTAGTACTCGGCCGAGCTTTCTCCTGTATCCATTGTAAAGAGATTTACAGGGATATGCCAAATCGACATTGTGTTCCTCTCTAGGATGCAAGTGTAACTCGTGCCTGCCTGTACTGATGGGCAGGTGTGTCATTTTCAGCATCTTCTTATAGAGGCTTCCCTGAACTCAAGTTCTGTTTTTTCGTCTCAAGCACAGAGTGCTCTGAAAACTCCTGTTACAGCCTGTCCTTCGTGCGCCTTTGGGTTCCTGTCTGTGTCTGTGGAAAGCAGGCTGTTGGGCTGAGCTGAAGGCTGGTTATTAAAGGTGTGTGTTGAGAAATCTGTTTAGTGTTCCTCTGCTAGAGCTGTGAGATTAAGAAGAATGCTGTTACTTATGGATGCTGTCAGCAAGCAAAGAAAGGCAGCTCCAATATGGTATAAATAATCAGGCTGCAAACTTGGTACTTTCCAAGAGTAAGGGAAATGCATCCACAGGAATGAAAAACAGATTTTTTCAAAACTTTTTTTTTTTTTCCTGCTGTGAATGTCCTTTTAGAGTGGCACTAAGCATCCTCGTTTTGTCAAACAGGGCAAAAACTATTTAATATGACTTTGCTTTGATGTCTGTGTTAAATGCTTTGTTGCAGTTGAGTAATTAAGGTGGTTTTTCTCCCCCCTCCCCTCTCCAGGTTATCTCTGGATTGAAGCTTGCACCATTATTTGCTTCAAACCAGATTCTACCAACTGAATGTCTCAGTAGAACTCCTTGAGGATGCCACTACAAAGCCATCTCTCACCTATCACAGCTAGGTAAGGTTTGCATGTGAACTTTTTGTCTTTGCTCTGGGAAAGTGAAGACAAGACAGGCGCAGATTCTTCAAGTGTATAGGAGCTGTGATTTATTTGTAGTTGTTTGTGAAACAGATGTGAAAAACTGGTCAAGGACTTTGGCTTCTGCTCAGATTGGTAGCTAATACAACAGCTGCTTTTGCTGTTTGACAGGGTTTTTCTGTTAATAATTTTTAAATTCCAGTCTTAGACAGCGAGACTAGAGAAGCTCTTCAGGATACTTACAATGTGACCACGTGCTGGCAGGAGTGGTTCATCGAAGCTCTGCTAATCTCAGTGACCCATTCGTGTTACAGATAACAGGAACTAATGCTTAACTCTATTTCTCTACTCGTATATGGTATCTATTATGTTGCATGCATGTAATAACTCTTCTGAAATAGTGTGTTGGTCTTAGCTGTGTATGTTGTTTGCTGTACGAGGCCAGTATGACAGGATTTTAAGGCTGCAGAGAGTTCTTTGTACTCTCTCTTTAATCGTGCTTGAGCTTCTCACCTGCTCTAATTGAAACAAAACAAAAAACCCCAAACCTAACAAAACCAGACAAACAAATCCAACCAACAAACCAAGCAAAAATAAACAAAACCAAAACCAAAAGCCCCTGTTCTCGAAATTTTTTCAAGAAATGGCTACTGGAGAGCTTGGGAAGTTATTTTCCAGCTGAGGTATTTAGTTCTTTCTCCTACTGTTCATGAGAAAAGCTTGGAGACAGTTTTGTCTAATCAGTTCTTTGACAGGCAGTTGTGAAGGAGTGAAACGAGAGCTATGGCTGCCAGTTCTCATGGAAGGGCTGCAGGGCACGTGTGCCTGCTGCCCTCTGCTCAGTGCCAGTGAGTGCAAGGGGCTGTGCCAGTGCAAGCTAAGTTTTAGGAGTCAAGTGCAGAGCTTATTACACTAATGTGTAATACCTTACACATAATATCTCACAGCCCATCTTCACCAATGTTCACATGTCCTTTCTGTGCATTGAGCAGTAAAGGTGGGGAAGACTTCCTTTTTTTTTTTTTTTTTTAAAATATGCACAGGTTTCCTTATATGTGGCTCTGAGGTTTCAGCAAGTACTTGCTGGCTATGTGTCGTCACATCTCTTTGCTGAGAGGGAAAACAGAAAATTAATTTGCCAGCACTTCTGTTGCCCTTGATCTGTGGAAAATGAGTCAGGCATCCAGTAAAGGACACTTTTGTTCAGAGCCGTGAGGTTGTCTCTTTTTTCTGCAGCGCTGAGGCTGGAGGTGTGCAAGAGGCTGGGAGCGTGGAGAGTAGGAGAGCATCCGGGAAGTGGCCAAAGGGCCGTCCCCTGCCGTAGGCCAGCTGCGCCCACAGGCCTGGTGTTCCTTGCTGCTGCTGCCTTTGTGGCGCAGGTCGGGGTTTCTGGGCACATGCATGATTTGGGGTGGGTGGGAGGGCAGCAGGCCAAAGGGCTCCCCTCCTGCTGTGCTGCCTGGGTGTCCCTGGCTGTGTGTCTGCCAGGGACTGGGGAAGCAAGAGCAAGAGGGCCAAGCGGGCGGCAGGCAGCACAGGCTGGTGAGCGGCAAGGAGGAAAGGCCAAGGGCTTTGGGCGTCTGGTGCTGGGCCAGGTGGGGCTGAGGCAATGGCATCTTTTCTACTAATGTCTATTCGTGATCCATAAACCCCACTTACTGAATCATCTGCTCCCTGTAGTGTAATTAGCAAAGGGTTGCACTGCAAAGACTCACATCCTGGGAGAGATTGCCCTTTGCATAGGGTAATTTTTCTTTTTAACTCTATAACCATTCATTGCTCACTGTCCATCCCCTAAACTCTGTGGTCCACATAACACTGTACCAGGAGGGGCAATGAGAGACAGCAACAAAAACTATGCACTTATTTAAATCATCCTTAGACTCAAGCCCCTTGGACACATGTTTGTTTTCATAACTCAATTCCCTTTAGCTCTGTACATCCCCGCAGTTATGGATCTGGCAAGCGTCTACTCAAATTGTTACGGAACCTTCAGTTTCAGTGACGTTCATGTTAAGTAACCCATTTGTAAATTCTACATAATACAGGATTAGCAATCCCCAAAAGTTTCTTTAATCCATGTGTAATGAGTCCACCCTTTCTCAGCTGGTCGTGCCACTGTCTCGGTGATCAGCAGAACTTGAAATGTGCCTTCCGAATCTGGCTGAAGCTCAGTGTCTTTCCAGGATTTGACCAGGACCTGGTGTCCAGGCTGAAACTTGTGAGCTGCAGACTCTAAAGGCAGAGTTTGTGCCAGAAGCCCTTGGTGCCTGAGAGAAGATAGAAAAGACAACCCGAGTATACAGTTTTTGAGAAACAAATCCTTAGTTTCAAACTGTGGAGGTCCATCCGTTATTTCGCTTTTGCTACCACTGCCCCCGTGGCAGTGCTAAGAGGGAAAGCTTCTCCCCACCCGGTAAGATGATCAAACACTAGTAAGTTTCTAATGCAGCCCACTGCAGGTAATTCTGTGAAATCAACTTGAATATTTTGGAAGGGTCATAAACTTGGCCTCCAACCTCCTGCAGGCTGCTTCCTAAGTGCCTTTTTATTTACTTTTTTACAAACCACACATCATTCACAAATTTGCTTGGCTATAGTATAAATCCCAGTACACCCATATTTTTGTAACACTATGTCACACATGACTTGTTTTCCTCATTAACTCTCTGGATGTAAAATTGCTAATACTTTCCTCATGGTTTGCTTATTTAACATTTCTCTACCCTCTGGGAGTACGCATTTCCCATTCTGTTCCATGGCTTCCAACTCTTGGAGGACTTCTTTTTATCTTTCATTGAAAACTGGAATTTCTTGTGGGGCCAGGACCTTGGGAGTGAGATAAAACCTGAAGCAATAACTAAGTTAAGGCTGCTTCTCAGGCCATTTCATCTGCTAACCAACTTCCCCTGACACAAAAGGAGTTGCCCCTCTGATGTTCATTAACATGTACTACAGGCACTTCTATTGGTGACATCAGATTACGTAACACTTGTCCAACTAGTTCTTCATGAACCAATTCTTTCCCTTTGCTATTAATTAGACCCCATTCTTCCCAGATTTTCCCAAAGGTGTGCACTTCTCCAAATGCTTATCTAGAACAGCATGTTTGAGCTGACCAGTTATTAGGCAACCTTCCCATTTCTCCTATTTCACCACTCACACCTTCAATGATGGCACACCCATTGTGTCTTTTCCCCTGAATTACCCTTGAAGACCCATCTATGAAGAGGTGCAGCCCATTGTCATCTCTCCATAGGAAAGCAGCAGGGTTTAATTTCCTGCTTTCTCCCACCAGAAGAGCAGCGGCTGCTGCAGCTTGCACGCACTCTGGCCAACCTCGAGACACTGGGTCTAAGAGCTTAGATAAGTGTGCCACTGGTTGTTGCTTCCCCCCCAGCCCACCTGCTGCTGGAGCAGTGTGAGAGGCAGAACAGGCCTCCGCTCTGTGCAAGCATTGCTCAACAATAACAAAAACATCTCTGTATTATCAACACTGTTTTAAGCATAAATCAAAAACATAGTCCCATACTAGGTACCACAAAGAAAATTAACTTGAGCCCAGCCAAAATAACAGAAACTTCCAGGTAATACAATATCTTTCAAATTTTCTCCTTGTCACCCCCCAGGCAGTAACTGTGTTTCCACATGCAGAACCTGTAAAAGGTTTCTCTCTAATATATAAGCTGGGGAATCTTCCACTAATATATTCCTTCCCCATATGCTTTTAATTCTTATTATCACAAATAGGAATTTATTCATAATTGTCTCTCCTTCCTCCCTGCTACCCCATTTATTACAACTCCGTCTTAAATTCTGGATCTTTTTAGGGTAGAATTTAGAAGGGATAGTGTAGCTTCTGTTTCTGCTAAAAACTAGACCTCATTAACAATCACCACCATTAGTTTACCAATTATATGCCCTTTTGCAATTTAAACAAGTTTCCCCACAAAACAAACAAACAAAAAAAACCCACAAAAACCAAACAAACAAACACCCAAAAAAAAACAAACGAAAAAAACCACCAAAAACATTTTCAGCCCCTCTTATTTTCCAAAGTGTATGGAGTTTTCTTCCTTTAGTAATTCCCAACAGTTGCCGCCCTAGGGGTAAATATCCCAGATTTCGACAATAATAGCATTCCATTTTCTCTCATTCTATCACTTTTTTCACTGAGTTTGGTCTAAATCTTCTGCGTTTTTGTTTTGTTTTGTTCTTTTCCCTTCCAGTCTTTCACTTGCAACCAATCAATCTCCTTCAACTTTTCGCTTCTGTTGCTGACCATCATACACAAACATGACCACACTCAGAATTTTTGCAAATTCTTCTTGCCAACCTGGCACATGCTCTCTGAAATACTTCCGTAGATCCACAAACACACTTGCTACCAGTCCACAAAGCTTTCAAAAAATCTTCCCCAGTTGGTGCTCCCCTGGCTTCTGTCTACATTCCTGCACTTCAGTTCAGTTTACTCTTATCTCTTCAAAAGCTTTTACCAGATTTTTAACTACTGTTTGGCAATTATCTCCATTTGTTTGATTATTATAATCTCAATTAGAATCACCTTGGGGCCAGGTAGTTTCCCCCTGTCTGTAGGGTTAGTTCCACATTCTTTTAAATGATGTTTCTGGACAGACCAACTCTCAATAACAGGTTAACATCGCCTCAGAATGGGTTATAGCCCCCCCCAAAATTAGAAAATAATGATGCTCATCGATCCCCAACTTCCCTTAAGAGTTTGATTTCCTCACATAATGAAATCCCCAGAGTGCCAGGGGGCGCATCCATGTAACACTGGAGGGCATTCACATGTACATCCCCCCTTTCGCACTTCTTCCCCTACACACACATACACACATCTGCTGCTGGCTGCACTGCAAAATAACTTTAGCAATCCCAGGGTAAAGCCCAGCAAAAGCAGTAAGGACAACAAAGAGAGTTGGGGAGGGAATCAAGAGGTGATACAGAGAGCAGAGACCAGCTCTGTAAGCACCTTAGTTAAATTACTCCCAACTGTAGCTAAAATTCTTTCTCTAAACTCCTCTGCGGACGGGAGCCCGGGTGCGGCTGGATCCGAACTTGGCCCCGCGCTGCATCTACGGTTGGCCTCCCGGCCATGCAGGAGAGAGGGAAAACACCTAAGATATTATATTGACATATGGCCAAAGGACTGTACGTGCACACCTGACTCCTTATACCGCTCAGCCTGAATTTCTGAACGGCATCGCTCTACGCCTCGGCATCCCTACCTCCCTTCCAGAGGCACGGGGACGGTTGGGTCATGGTCTAAGTCCTCGGTCTATCGGGGCAAACTCTCCGGCAAAATCCATGTAAATAACCAACCGAATGGAGCGGAACTGCGGGAAGGCTGACTGGAGCTGCCTCTTCTGCTGAGGTCCCAGCCGAGCGTGGAAATCCCTGGGTATTTATACCCTTACAAACTATTCACCCACCCCTCTACGCTGCAATTGCATCCAATAGCGATAGCCGAGTCTCCGGTCTTCTTGCTTCTCGGCGGATCCTTTGCGCTGACCTCGGCCTCGAATGTGGCATTTTCGGCGACGGAAGCCTATTCCTGCGGGAACGTGTAAAGCGCGCCTTATGGGATGGGTGACGATCGGAGTCTGTAGCTGCTTTTGTTACCGTCGAGTAAAGGCTATAATTATGAGTGCTACATAGCCTAACAAAACGCCTTTTTATAAGTGACTCGTATTGACAATGTGGTCACCTGCAAAGAAAAAACCAAAAAGATTTCATTAAAACAGGCTTTGTCTATGAAATAACAGCACACCACAGAAAACACTAATCATCAATGGTCTCTGTAACGACTGCAAAACACCACTAAAAGGACTTACGACTCTCCTGCCCCCAGCTACTGCGTCCCAGATGACTTCTGGCTACACATTTTAACACGTCAACAGATTAACAGTGGACTCCTAGAGCTCAGTCCACCCGCCCCTGACTCCACACCGCCGGGCAGAGCAGCTCCGAGCCGAACATGCACGTGCGCAGACAAACGTGCCACAGAACGTTACAGACGACATCATGTCAACAACTCCAACAACACCCAACGATGGGAACAACTCCCTGTCAGAGAGGCATTGATCAAAAGAACCTGCAGGGGGGCAGTGGTGTGGGGAGGAGCCTCCACTGCAACCCCAGAAAACAAAGGAGCCGAACGTCACGGCCCCTTGTAAGACAGCGGCACTGGCGCACACACACACAGAGACGGCGGCACTAGCGCACACACACACAGAAGAGACGGCGGCACCAGCGCGCACACACCCACAGAGGAGACGACGGCACCGGCGCGCACACACCCACAGAGGAGACGACGGCACAACCTAAGAACTTCTTCCCAGCATCTTGAAGTGCCAGTCCCTAGGACTGGAGGGGTAGAGAGCAGAGCTGCTGATGCAGCCCAGAATGACACCATAAATCACAACTGACCAGGAACATCCAAAATGCAAGAACCGTCCACGCTTTTGGCTGATGATACAATAATCCAGCACCCGATTGGCACTACGCCAATTAACACCGGCATTCCGGATCCCGGGATGGCACCTGAGAGGCCTGTTGGGCCCCCGGAGCACAGCGAGACCCCGGGATCGTCTGACAGACGCAAGGCAGGCTTCCCGAGCTACACGACAACGCAGACGCAGGCTGGAGCTGCCCTGCCCGGCACGTGCTGGCATCGCACTGTAAAGGTGCCTGGGCCCTTTACCCACCCAAAGGGGACGTTTCCTGGACAGCCCTTTCCCTTATCAGAACTTTACCCCCATCCCTGCGATTCCCGGCCCCTTCCCAGCCCCCGTGCCTCCACTTATCTTTCAGAGGGCCGAGGGACCGAATCCACCTTCGATAGAGAAAACGCCACGTGCGCTAACGGAGATGTTCCTGCATTGCCGGGGTCCTCTTCAACATCTACGGTAACACAGGAAAACACACGCTCACTAAGCCGTGCCAGCATACAGTATCGCGGGGTAAACGCCGACTCCTCCCACAACACCCACCATCTCCTAAGTTCCTCGGCGTTCCGTTCGGCGCGTCGTGTCACAGGTGCGGTCACAAACCCTCATCGCTCCTAACGCCTAAGACAGCGAGAAACAAAAGAACTGTAGGGCTTGGAGCGAGTCCCCAGCCCCACGCTCCTCCTCGCCCATACCCCGGCTCACCAGAAACGTTCCTCCGAGTCCAAAGGACCCAAAAGGAGCCTGCAAAACAAGAACGAAACGCTGAACCGAGTCACCGGGCGACACCGGGCTCCTCGACACCCACCGCCGCCTCACCTTCTCGGCTGCTGACCGGCGTGCGGCTTCGCCCCTCCGAGCTGGACCACGGCACCTGCGAAAACAAAGGCACCTGCTCGGACGCTGCTCAAAAACAGCCCGCCCGTAGACGGGCCCATCTCCTGCTCCTTTACCTTGGCCGCTCTCCCACCTGCCTGCCCACCCTTGCTTTTGACTGCAACGCCCTTGACCACAGAGGTTCAGCTACCGCCTGTAAAACACAACCCAATGACGCTCACACCTGCACTGGCAACACGGGACCTGAAACGAGCTGCTGCTTCGGCCCGACGCTCATTGTTCACCTTGCCCGAGGAGTTGCGGTGCTAATACCCAGCTTTCCTCTTCGCTTCTATGAAAGAGACAAATGACCAAACTTCCATAGAGCCACACGGCACATCTTCCCGCTGGCATCACACACCGACCCACCTGCTTATGGCGCGCTGCTTGCCTCTTCTGTTGCTCTTTCGTACCAAGTCATCCCTCTACCTCTGAAAACAAGGTATTCAACAAGTCACCCAGACGCTCATCAACCGCTTGACCATTCCACAGGTTTGCTTTCTATTCAGGAATCCCACCCGACACTCTAATTGAGTCCCTAAAACACTGGGGAACGGACTGCCAGCTCCCCTGCCCACAGCTCCTGCACAACCTTTGCCTACACAATTGAAACTGTCAACTGATTAACCCTGGACTCCTAGAGTTCACTCCACCCGCCCCTGACTCCACACCGCCGGGCAGAGCAGCTCCGAGCCGAACGTGCACGTGCGCAGAGAAACGCGCCACAGAACGCTATGGACGACACAACCGCAACAGCACCAAAAACGCTCTGCAATGACAGTGACCCAAAACCAGAGACAGCATCAATCCAAATGCCCTGCAGGGAGGCAGTGATGAGGCAAGAAGCCTCTTCTGCAGCCCCAGGAAAAAGGAAAAGGAGCCGAACGTCACACCCTTACGAGACGGCGGCACTGCCACACACACACGCAGAGGAGACGGCGGCACGACCTAAGAACTTCTTCCCAGCATCTTGAAGTGCCAGTCCCTTAGACTGGAGGGGTAGAGAGCAGAGCTGCTGATGCAGCCCAGATTGACACCATAAATCACAACTGACCAGGAACATCCAAAATGCAAGAACCGTCCACGCTTTTGGCTGATGATACAAGAATCCAGCACCCGATTGGCTCTACGCCAATTCACACCGGTATTCCGGATCCCAGGATAGCAACTGAGAGGCCCGTTGGGCCCCCGGAGCACAGCGAGACCCCGGAATCATCTGACAGGCACGAGGCGGGCTTCCCGAACTACACGACAACAGGCGCCGGCTGGAGCTGCCCTGCCCGGCAGATGCTGGCATCGCACCGTAACGTTCCCTGACCCCTTATCTGCCCGAAGGGGACCGCTCCTAGACTGCGCTTTTCTGTCTGAGAACTTTAAACCCACCCTGCGATTCCCAGCCCCTTCCCAGCCCTCGTGCCTCCACTTATTTTTCAGAGGGCCGAGGGACCGAATCCACCTTCGACAGAGGAAAATGCCACCTGTGCTAACGGGGATCTTCCCGCAGTTGTCGCTTTCTCCATCGTCGCCTACAGTAAGGAAAGCGAGAACACGCACTCTATCGAGCGCCCAAATAATATTTATCCATAGTAGCCTACGGTTCGTTGCTCACCTTGGCTGAGTTCTGGGAGGTACATTTGAATGATCCACCAGGGGCCGCCGCACGCTGCAAAGGTTCTGGAGACAAGACGCTCTTCCAGGAGAAGAGATTACATTAACAGCTATTAATACAGCAATACAAACCAAAAAACAACACTCCCTCTCCATTGTAGTCAGGAATCTTGGGAAAATGCAAAGCACCTGGAAATGAATCAACAAATGAAACATAACGACAAACAACTTTTCTACTACAGCTGTTGTTAAACCTTCGCTGTTCCTGAAGCTCTTACATCAAACAGGCACCTCTGCTTGTCCAAAGACATCTGCCCATTTGGATTAAACATCTCAAAAGCTGCTGGCTGCTGAAGGAGCAGCAGAGAACCACCACCGAAGAGGCTCTGGAGCAGAATGAGCTCCCTGCCCGGGGACCGGGGCTCAAATACCCAGGGCTCCGCCCACCCCTTCCCACAAACCCCTGGGAAAGGGGCGGGGTCATTCACCCCAGACCCCCTCACCACCCTTATCAAATTACCTGGAATCTCCCTGAAAATGACAGCACCTGCACTTTATTGCTGCTATTGCAGCTACAATGAGATTGAGTATGGATTTCAACTTAGTTTTTCTAGGGAGCAGATAGAAAGTGAAATACAACCACCAGCACTCCAGCATCTTCATTGTAGTCAGGAATTTCAGGAAAATGCAAAGCACCTGGAATTGAATCAACAAATGAAAAATAATGACAAACAACCTTTCTACTACAGCTGCTACTGAACCTTTGCTGCTCCTGAAGCTCTTACGTCAAACAGACACCTCTGCTTGTCCAAAGGCATCTGCCCATTTGGATTAAACATCTCAAAAGCTGCTGAAGGAGCAGCAGAGAACCACCACCCAAGCTGCCCTGGAGCAGAATGAGCTCCCTACCCAGGGACCGGGGCTCAAATACCCAGGGCTCCGCCCACCCCTTCCCACAAGCCCCTGGGAAAGGGGCGGGGTCATTCACCCCAGGCCCTCTCACCACCCTTATCAAATGACCTGGAATCTCACTGGAAATGACAGCACCTGCACTTTATTGCTGCTATTGCAGCTACAATGAGACCGAGTATGGATCTCAACTTAGTTTTTCTAGGGAGCAGATAGAAAGTGAAATACAACTGCCAGCACTCCATCTCCATTGTAGTCAGGAATTTTGGGAAAATGCAAAGCACCTGGAACCGAATCAATGAATGAAACATAATGACAAACAACCTTTCTACTACAGCTGCTACTGAACCTTTGCTGCTCCTGAAGCTCGTACCTCGAACAGACACCTCCGCTTCTCCAAAGACGACTGCCCATGTAGATTAAACGGCTCAAAAGCTGCCGAGGGGAGGTGTGTGCACAAGCACAGGCACGTCGCGAGAAGAGCCAGAGGCCACCAATGTAATTGCAAAGAGCAAGTTTATTTTGGTTACCACTCTACTGGGGGATCTCCGTAGCTACACCTGAGCTCCCAGGCAGAGGCGGCGTAAGCGGGGACGCAGGCGCTGGTAAGTTTAGCCCTGCTGGAAGATCGCTGGACCTGCTGAGCTCGCCTGTATTTCACGGCTTCAGGCAGGCGCAGCCTCCCGCTCTTTCTCACAACAAAGCAGGAATCTCAGACACAGTGATAAGGTGTCCAGAGTTTCTCCCAGGCCTGTGTTATCTAACACAGGGGTTCTACTTGTCAAGCACACAAGGTCAGTAAAACAATTAGTGTGATGTATGTGTTTTCTTTATACCCCAGCTGTGGGTCACTTGAGTGTGTTTAGCTTTCTCCTCCTCGCTAATCTTCCGCAATTCCCATACATTCCACCCCCTCGCCCAAGGGACCGGCTTTGCTGGGGCCAGAATAGCCATAGGTGTTCATGTGAGCGTGTAAAGTTTAGAACAGAGCATTTTACAGAGATACTCAGCAAACATATATACATCTATAAAGAGAGAAAAGGAACAAATATATGTGTGCAATAATAGGTTGCATCTGGCGTCCCGTCTCTCTTCTCAAGAGATGAGATGAGTCTATTAGCCAGGTACTGTCAGTGGATTGCTCCATTTGATGTGTCAGTTCCACAAGATGTTATCGTCTATCCTGGCTAGTGCAGTAGCTGTCTTGAAGCCACACTTGCGTTAGAAACGTCAGGGCAGCATCTTCAGCCACTACCTACCCAAGGGAAAAAGAATCATGAGAAACATGAAAGTTAAAAAAAAAGAAAAACCCTTGGTATAATACATATATGTAACAGGACTATTGCGGTAATAAATTGACAGCAAGAGATCTGCAGCTATTAGTCTTGTGGAGGTGTGTCCTGCATATAATGCTTGTAACGTAGGGTTACAATGCACGACGAGCCAATCTGTGATACGGGAGGAAAACAGGGGCATCTTCTCCTTCCAATAATACATACGCTGTTGCTCCAGCTCCTTCAGCTAGTATTACTCCGGGTTTGACAACCTGGTGTGGGGTAATTACCCACACAGACTGGAAAGCCGTGGCCTGTGCTTTCTCAGGTTGAACTTCAACACGATGTTGGGTCCGCGACACCAATAACACTGTTCCAATGCTGTCTCCTCTAGACAGAGTACAGGTAGTCATTGAAGATATCTGAAATACAAGAACTCGGGAGTCTGATATTAGCAAAGGATGTAACATAAGAGGAGAAGTCGGAGTACACAGCCACACAGCATTCTCAGGAGTTATTATGTGGACTTTCACATCCAGATTAATAGGTCGTGGTCCCACTTCGCAATCCATTGGGGTAAATAATGCCATTTCCCCTGTAGTTAGTATTTTGGGAGAAATACCATCTGGAAGGATTTCAATCCGCACCATGTTTTGTACTGGGGGTGTGGTGATGCGGTCATAGGGTGTTTGATTATGGATAATCCGACTATTAAGCAAAAAAACTGCTTTAGTCAGATGTGGGCTCCAATGTTGCAAAGTTTTAGTAGTGGTTAATTTTTTCAATTGTTCCTTCAACATTCCATTCATCCGTTCAATTAAGCCATTGGCCTGGGGATGGTGTGCAATGTGAAACAACCAGTCTATACCTAACCCTCGAGCCCAGTCTTGTACATTACGTCCACTAAAGTGTGTCCCCTGGTCACTCTGTATTTGATGGGGAGGTCCATAGTGATGGATGAGTTGTTCTAACGCCTCAATCGTATTATGCTGATTAGCATGTTTAGTGGGCTTAGCAAATAATAGCCCTGACACCGTATCCACAGCAGTGAATACATATTGCCACCCCCTAGATGGGGGTAAGGGGCCCACATAATCAACTTGCCAGGTATTCAAAGCCCACTGACCACGCTTTATCTGTCCCCGTGGCCTACATAGTGCTCTTAGGTGTAACCGTGTACAAGTAGCGCAGTTATGTGCACATGACATATAAGCATGTAGTGGCAAAGGGGTTTGGTTATGAGCAATGTCCCATGCACGTGCAGTAGAAGCTGAGCGATGACCACAAGCAATATGTGCATGTAAAGCCTGAGCATGTATGTCAGCAGAGGTCATCTCATCTACCTCTCTGTTGTTCTGTGACTCAAGTGAGTCATCTTTTTGATGAGCTGAAACATGTCTCACCTTCAAAGGAGATGTCTGTACGTGCTGCCAAATTTGTTGCCATATATCTGCTCCCCATATTGGATATCTTTGTACATGCCAATTGTCCTGGGCCCAGCGGGGCAACCACATTGTGAGACTTTTATATACTACCCAACTATCGGTATATAAATAGTGTGCCTTCCCTTCCAGGATAGCAAGGGATGCTGCAAGCAGTTCAGCCCACTGACTAGAGGCCTGTACACCCGTTTGCCATAATATTATGCCTGGTAAAGGAGCGTATGCAACCGCCCTCCATTGTCTTTGTCCAGTTGCAGTATATGTTGCACTGCCATCAGTAAACCAGGCATCCTTCTTGTGCTCTTCTGTTAACTCGTCGTAAGGAGGAGCCTCCTCCACAGGAGAGGTCGGGATGTCTCCTAGAGGAAGAGCTTCCCCAAGTGCAGGCACATGATTGAATGATATTGTACCAAGAAGGGTGGCATGTGGGGTAGTCACATGTGAGTTTCCTGGTAAAAATCGTTGCTGCAGATAGTGTTTCCACTTCCAGTGTGTAGCTGCCTGAGCTACTCCTGCATGGGCCCTAACAGAGTCATCTGCAACCCAGCCATGAATAGGGATGGGGGTGTGTACGGTTACACTATCTTGACCCGTGATACGTTCAGTTTCCTGCAGTGCCCAAACAACAGCCAGAATCTGTTTTTCCATTGGGGTATAATGAGTAGCAGACCCTTGCAGTGCTTTAGACCAAAACCCTACGGGTTCCTTCTGATTTTTTGGTCCAGTTGTCTGCCACAATCCCCAAGAGACTACATCGTCCAAAATTGTTACTTCTAGTTCAAAAGGATATCCTTGCCTGGGAGTATATAACCGTGCATGTTCCATCAAGGCACTTTTACATGCATCAAAAGCTTCTTGTTGTTGTTTGGTCCACTGCCAGATAGCTTTCTTTCTAGTTAGTTTCTGTAAAGGCCTCATTAAAATTGCCAAATGCAAAATAAAAGTCCTCCAATACCCCAGAAGTCCCAAAAAGGTCTGTAGCTGCTTTACCGCAGTTGGTACAGGAAATTGTTGAACTGTCTGCTGCACTTTATTTGGTATTTCCTTAATCTGCCCATGCCAGATGACCCCCAAGAACTGTACAGTGGTACTAGGGCCTTGTATTTTCTTTGGATTGATTGTCCAGCCCCGGTTTTGCAAATGTGACTGCAATGACTCAGCAGCTGCTTCAATTTCTTGTTGTGACTCTGCCATAAGCAAGAGATCATCGATATAATGGTATACAGTAAGAGTACCTGACCACGATGCTACATCAGCTGCTACCATTTGATGGCATATAGAGGGGCTGTGTTTGTATCCTTGGGGCAGTACCTGAAAGGTATATTGCTTTTGCTGCCAGGTAAAAGCAAACTGATCTTGACTCTCTGGGGCAATGGCAATTGAAAAGAAAGCATTAGCAAGATCTAGTACCATTTTCCATGGCAATAAGTTCTTGTCAATTTTTTCTATGAGTGTAACCATATCTGGCACCGTAACTGCAAGGGGGGGGGTGACTTTGTTCAGTTCTCTGTAGTCTACAGTCATTCTCCAAGTGCCATCTGTTTTTCGAACAGGCCAGATAGGATTATTGAAAGCCGTCATGGTTTCTCTAATAATCCCCACTTGCTGGAGTGCCTGGATAGTCTCGCTAATTTCTTCCTCCCCCCCTGGGATGCGATATTGTTTCATAGTCACCACCTTGGCAGGTGCAGGCAGCACAACAGGATCCCATTTTGGGAATCCACGCAAGACAGTTACAGACCGGATAGCAAATCCAGTGCGTGGAGAGCCGAAAGAAAAACGACCATTTAAGGTTTCGACTGTCCGCCCTGCTAGGACATCAATACCCAGAATATATTCTTTAATCGGGGCAATCAACACTGTTGCAGTAAATGGCTTGGCATTTGCGATTGTGAGGGCTGCTTCAATTGCCTGGGGAGTAACCACCCCCCCTTCCTCAATCTCTGGCCATATCTCCGGCGGAGCCAATTCATATAGGAGAGCAGCCACGGGGGTCCAGGGCTCCGTACTGGGCCATCCCAGAATATGGGGAGTCACCCGTGAGGCCTCCCCTGTCCCCGGTGTTTTTTTTTTAAAAAGCCACGGCATGGCTGTTTCTAGCGACTGCCGACTACGCCAAATGTGTGCACAAGCACAGGCATGTCGCGAGAAGAGCCAGAGGCCACCAATGTAATTGCAAAGAGCAAGTTTATTTTGGTTACCTCTCTACTGGGGGATCTCCGTAGCTACACCTGAGCTCCCAGGCAGAGGCGGCGTAAGCGGGGACACAGGCGCTGGTAAGTTTAGCCCTGCTGGAAGATCGCTGGGCCTGCTGAGCTCGCCTGTATTTCACGGCTTCAGGCAGGCGCAGCCTCCCGCTCTTTCTCACAACAAAGCAGGAATCTCAGACACAGTGATAAGGTGTCCAGAGTTTCTCCCAGGCCTGTGTTATCTAACACAGGGGTTCTACTTGTCAAGCACACAAGGTCAGTAAAACAATTAGTGTGATGTATGTGTTTTCTTTATACCCCAGCTGTGGGTCACTTGAGCGTGTTTAGCTTTCTCCTCCTCGCCAATCTTCCTCAATTCCCATACAGGAGGGGTCGATCATCCCAGGCCCCGCCCACCACCCTTATAAAATCACCTGGACCCTAACTAGAACTGACAGCACCTGTGGGAGATTTAAGGGATTTTCTTAAGGTTGTTGTGCGGATGGGTTTCTGTTAGATAGAGATTTATTTCTGAACTAGACACAGCGACTCCAAGACTGGCGCGAAGGCTGAAAAACAACACCTGTTATGAGAGTGAGGTAATTCTATAATAACAAGACCCGAACGTGGACGATATCCGATCAGCCGACACGTGTTTGGAACGTGGACGCTTATCGGGAAATAACTGCGTATACAAGGAGGCTTGTCTCTGTAATAAATGGCTTCGCTTGAACTCGTGTTGAGTTGCGTGGAGTCCGTGAGTTTGCGCCCTCGCAAGCGGTGACCCCGACGTGATCCCTAAGGAGAATTTACGGAAGGCGCGCGACCGCTGCAGGGAGCGAGCCCCAGCTGGAACGGCTCGGCTGGACCGTGACCGGGACGCGGGCTGTGGGCTGCGTGACTCCCGATTGATGGCTACGGAGTGACAGAGGAGGGATAAAAGATCCGATGTCGTCGCAACGGACGCCCAAAGAGGTGAGCAGCTGGGGGCGAGAGGAGATGGGGCAGAATATTTTTAAAGAAGAAGAAGAAGAAATACTGCGGCTCCTCTTGCATATTCTCTCTAAGAGAGGGGTGAAGTATGAGGAGAGTAACCTCAAAAGATTGTTAATTTGGTGCAGAGGCAGTGGGTTTCCTGCTGACCTGTTAGGAGTTTTTCAAATAGAGACCTAGGAAAAAGTGGGAACTGTGTTGTGGAAGGCGATTAGTCGCAGTGAAAAATATATTCTCGGCCTTGTAACCACCTGTAAACTGGTAATTACTACAGTGAAGCAATTAAAACCTGGAAAGACTGTTATGAGCATTAGTGACTCAAAACTTAAACTTGAACTTTGGGATGATATGTAAAAACCTAACCCTAACCCTAAACCCTAACCAGGTGTGAAGTGGCCGGGGCGGAGGTGTGAAGTGGCCGGGGCGGAGGTGTGAAGTGGCCAGGGAGGAGGTGTGAAGTGGCGGGGAGGAGGTGTGTTTACCTCATTTGCATATTTAATGAAGTCATTTTCATAATTGGGGTTTAATTTGCATAATCGGGGTCTCATTGGTTTCATATGTGTTTGGCTATTTATTGTTTGAGTATTTCCTAGGGGTATGGTAATGTCATGTAATGGATTGGAATGTATAATTTAGTTTTTTCTTCTTTTTCCACGCGAAATACCTACAAGTCTGGTGCAGCAGTAGGGCTGTGGATGCTCTAGGGGAGGACTGGAATTATTTATTTAATGTTTTTTTTTTTAAATCCCCTAGAGCATCCACAGCCTTACTGCTGCACCTGAAGAAAAAACAACAACAAGGAAGTTTAGTTTGTATTTTATTTTTAGTTTGGCAATTTAAATAATCTGACATGCTGTCCAATAGAAACCCTGCCAGAACTGCACACGCGATCCCATTCAACCTCACCAACCGGTCCGCTCAAACTCCATCAAACACACACTCGGACAGAGTCTGACACTCACAGAAACAAAGACCGGCACACACAGACAGACAAAGTCCGACACTCGCACACAACAGCGATAGACACCGAGTCTAACGCGCCCACACGGATGCCAAGTCCGGCACACGGACAGTGACACTGAGTCCTACGCACACACATAGACACAGCAAAGTCCAAGACTCGCGCGGCACGGAGTCCCACACGCTCACAGACAGAGACAAGGACAAAGTCGAACGCACGCCGCACGGTGACAAATTCCCGCACGGACACCAGCGCTCTGCCCCTCCAGCCCTCCCGCGCCCTCTGATTGGCCCGCTCGGACGCGGGGGGCGGGTGGTGACCCCCAGCAGAACAAACCCTTCTATCTTGCATTGCCCTTCGCCATCATAATCGCACAGCAGTGAACTTGTAAGAGTAAAGCAGCCGTCTGACAGACACGCGCTCAGAACCAGACGAGGCTGGGGTCACACAAACGGACTCGCATTGTGGTAACATCACTTTATTTATTGCCCCCACCGTGTTTTAAGGTGGGTTGTGCGGGAGTGGGCGGAGTCTTCAGAGGCACCGACGAATCAGGTGAGAGCGATGGTCACCTGCGGGAGGAGCTCGGCCAGGCGGGCGCAGCGATCGGTGGCGGCGGCCAAGGGCGTGTCGGCCAATTGGATGCGGCGCAGCTGGGGGCAGGCGGCCAATGGGGTGAGGGCGGAGGCGTCGCCAATCGCTAAGGTCAGAGTCAAAGGGAGGAACCAATCAGAGCCTGACCCCAGCACCCCCAGTTCACGCCAGTTCACCCCAGTTCTCTTTGATCCGGTCGCACTGATCCCCATTGACCCCCACTGACCCCTCGGTGTCTCCCAGTCCCTCCCAGTGCCCCCTTGGTTCTCATGGTTTCCATGGAGATCCAGCTCCTCCAGGTGGTGGAGGGGTGGGAAACCCTGCAGAGTTGTGACCTCGTTGAGTGACAAGTCCAGAACCTGCGGAGGACGGGCAGCCGGATGCCTGGGTCCCTCCTGAACTCCTGGGTGGGTCCCCCGTGAATTCCTGGGTGGGTCCCCCCCCTAAACTCCTGGGTCCTTTGGGGCACTGCTGGGTCCCCTCCTGAACTCCTGGGTGGGTCCCCTCCTGAACTCCTGGGTGGGTCCCTCCTGAACTCTTCGGTCCCCCCTCCTGAACTCTTGGGTCCCCCCCTGAGCTCTTGGGGGCCCCCCTGAACACCTGGTTACCCTCCTGAACTCCTGGGTCCCTCCTGAACTCTTGGGTTACCCGCTGAACTCCTGGGTCCCCTCCTGAATTCTTCGGTCCCCCCCTGAACTCCTGGGTCCCGCCATGAACTCTTGGGTGGTTTCCCTCCTGAACTCTTGGGTCCCCTCAGAACTCCTGGGTTCCCCGCCGAACTCCTCGGTCCTTTGGAGCACTCCTGAGTCCCCTCCTGAACTCGTGGGTCCCACGCTGAACTCTTGGGTCCCTCCTGAACTCTGGATCCTTTGGGGCACTCCTGGGTCCCCTTCTGAACTCCTGGGAACTTTGGGGCACTCCTGGGTAGGTCCCCTCAGAACTCCTGGGTGGGTCCCTCCTGAACTCCTGGGTCCCCTCCTGAACTCTTGGGTCCCCTTCTAAGCTCTTGGGTCCCCTCCTGAACTCCAGGGTCCCCTCCTGAACTCCTGGGTGGGTCCCTCCTGAACTCCTGGGTGGGTCCCTCCTGAACTCTTGGGTCCCCTCCTGAACTCTGCATCTTTTGGGGCACTCCTGGGTCCCCTCCTAAGCTCTTGGGTCCTTTGGGGAACTCTTGGGTCCCCTCAGAACTCCTGGGTTCCCCCCTGAACTCCTGGGTCCTTTGGAGCACTCCTGGGTCTTCTCTTGAACTCCTGGGTCCCCTCCTGACCTCCTGGCTCCTTTGGGGCACTCTTGTGTCCCCTCCCGAACTCTTAGGTACTTTGGGGCACTCCTGGGTCCCCTCAGAACGCCTGGGTTCCCCCCTGAACTCCTGGGTCCTTTGGGGCATTCCTGGGTTCCCTCCTGAACTCCTGGGTGGGTCCCCTCCTGAAGTCTGCATCCTTTGGGGCACTCCTGGGTCCCCTCCTGAACTCCTAAGTCCTTTGGGGCACTCCTGGGTTCCCCCCTGAACTCCTGGGTCCTTTGGGGCATTCCTGGGTCCCCTCCTGAACTCCTGGGTGGGTCCCCTCCTGAACTCCTGGGTGGGTCCCCTCCTGAAGTCTGCATCCTTTGGGGCACTCCTGGGTCCTCTCCTGAACTCCTGGGTGGTCCCGCCCTGAACTCCTGGGTGGGTCCCTCCTGAACTCCTGAGTGGGGCCCTCCTGAAATCTTGGGTCCCCTCCTGAACTCTGGAACCTTTGGGGCACTCCTGGGTCCCCTCCTGAACTCCTGGGTCCCCTCCTGAACTCGTGGGTCCTTTGGGGCACTCCTGGGTCCCCTCCTGAACTCCTGGGTGGGTCCCGCCCTGAACTCCTGGGTGGGTCCCTCCTGAACTCCTGAGTGGGGCCCTCCTGAAATCTTGGGTCCCCTCCTGAACTCTGGAACCTTTGGGGCACTCCTGGGTCCCCTCCTGAACTCGTGGGTCCTTTGGGGCACTCCTGGGTCCCCTCCTGAACTCCTGTGTGGGCCCGCTCCTGAACTCCTGGGTCCCCCCTGAACTCCTGGGTTCCCTCCTGAACTCTTTTGTCCTTTGGGGCACTCCTGGGTCCCCTCAGATCTCCTGTGTTCCCCCCTGAACTCCTGGATCCTTTGGGGCACTGCTGGGTCCCCTCCTGAACTCCTGGGTGGGTCCCCTCCTGAACTCCTGGGTGGGTCCCTCCTGAACTCTTCGGTCCCCCCTCCTGAACTCTTGGGTCCCCCCCTGAGCTCTTGGGGGCCCCCCTGAACACCTGGTTACCCTCCTGAACTCCTGGGTCCCCTCCTGAACTCTTGGGTTACCCGCTGAACTCCTGGGTCCCCTCCTGAATTCTTCGGTCCCCCCCTGAACTCCTGGGTCCCGCCATGAACTCTTGGGTGGTTTCCCTCCTGAACTCTTGGGTCCCCTCAGAACTCCTGGGTTCCCCGCCGAACTCCTCGGTCCTTTGGAGCACTCCTGAGTCCCCTCCTGAACTCGTGGGTCCCACGCTGAACTCTTGGGTCCCTCCTGAACTCTGGATCCTTTGGGGCACTCCTGGGTCCCCTTCTGAACTCCTGGGAACTTTGGGGCACTCCTGGGTAGGTCCCCTCAGAACTCCTGGGTGGGTCCCTCCTGAACTCCTGGGTCCCCTCCTGAACTCTTGGGTCCCCTTCTAAGCTCTTGGGTCCCCTCCTGAACTCCAGGGTCCCCTCCTGAACTCCTGGGTGGGTCCCTCCTGAACTCCTGGGTGGGTCCCTCCTGAACTCTTGGGTCCCCTCCTGAACTCTGCATCTTTTGGGGCACTCCTGGGTCCCCTCCTAAGCTCTTGGGTCCTTTGGGGAACTCTTGGGTCCCCTCAGAACTCCTGGGTTCCCCCCTGAACTCCTGGGTCCTTTGGAGCACTCCTGGGTCTTCTCTTGAACTCCTGGGTCCCCTCCTGACCTCCTGGCTCCTTTGGGGCACTCTTGTGTCCCCTCCCGAACTCTTAGGTACTTTGGGGCACTCCTGGGTCCCCTCAGAACGCCTGGGTTCCCCCCTGAACTCCTGGGTCCTTTGGGGCATTCCTGGGTTCCCTCCTGAACTCCTGGGTGGGTCCCCTCCTGAAGTCTGCATCCTTTGGGGCACTCCTGGGTCCCCTCCTGAACTCCTAAGTCCTTTGGGGCACTCCTGGGTTCCCCCCTGAACTCCTGGGTCCTTTGGGGCATTCCTGGGTCCCCTCCTGAACTCCTGGGTGGGTCCCCTCCTGAACTCCTGGGTGGGTCCCCTCCTGAAGTCTGCATCCTTTGGGGCACTCCTGGGTCCTCTCCTGAACTCCTGGGTGGTCCCGCCCTGAACTCCTGGGTGGGTCCCTCCTGAACTCCTGAGTGGGGCCCTCCTGAAATCTTGGGTCCCCTCCTGAACTCTGGAACCTTTGGGGCACTCCTGGGTCCCCTCCTGAACTCCTGGGTCCCCTCCTGAACTCGTGGGTCCTTTGGGGCACTCCTGGGTCCCCTCCTGAACTCCTGGGTGGGTCCCGCCCTGAACTCCTGGGTGGGTCCCTCCTGAACTCCTGAGTGGGGCCCTCCTGAAATCTTGGGTCCCCTCCTGAACTCTGGAACCTTTGGGGCACTCCTGGGTCCCCTCCTGAACTCGTGGGTCCTTTGGGGCACTCCTGGGTCCCCTCCTGAACTCGTGGGTCCTTTGGGGCACTCCTGGGTCCCCTCCTGAACTCCTGTGTGGGCCCGCTCCTGAACTCCTGGGTCCCCCCTGAACTCCTGGGTTCCCTCCTGAACTCTTTTGTCCTTTGGGGCACTCCTGGGTCCCCTCAGAACTCCTGTGTTCCCCCCTGAACTCCTGGATCCTTTGGGGCACTGCTGGGTCCCCTCCTGAACTCCTGGGTGGGTCCCCTCCTGAACTCCTGGGTGGGTCCCTCCTGAACTCTTCGGTCCCCCCTCCTGAACTCTTGGGTCCCCCCCTGAGCTCTTGGGGGCCCCCCTGAACACCTGGTTACCCTCCTGAACTCCTGGGTCCCCTCCTGAACTCTTGGGTTACCCGCTGAACTCCTGGGTCCCCTCCTGAATTCTTCGGTCCCCCCCTGAACTCCTGGGTCCCGCCATGAACTCTTGGGTGGTTTCCCTCCTGAACTCTTGGGTCCCCTCAGAACTCCTGGGTTCCCCGCCGAACTCCTCGGTCCTTTGGAGCACTCCTGAGTCCCCTCCTGAACTCGTGGGTCCCACGCTGAACTCTTGGGTCCCTCCTGAACTCTGGATCCTTTGGGGCACTCCTGGGTCCCCTTCTGAACTCCTGGGAACTTTGGGGCACTCCTGGGTAGGTCCCCTCAGAACTCCTGGGTGGGTCCCTCCTGAACTCCTGGGTCCCCTCCTGAACTCTTGGGTCCCCTTCTAAGCTCTTGGGTCCCCTCCTGAACTCCAGGGTCCCCTCCTGAACTCCTGGGTGGGTCCCTCCTGAACTCCTGGGTGGGTCCCTCCTGAACTCTTGGGTCCCCTCCTGAACTCTGCATCTTTTGGGGCACTCCTGGGTCCCCTCCTAAGCTCTTGGGTCCTTTGGGGAACTCTTGGGTCCCCTCAGAACTCCTGGGTTCCCCCCTGAACTCCTGGGTCCTTTGGAGCACTCCTGGGTCTTCTCTTGAACTCCTGGGTCCCCTCCTGACCTCCTGGCTCCTTTGGGGCACTCTTGTGTCCCCTCCCGAACTCTTAGGTACTTTGGGGCACTCCTGGGTCCCCTCAGAACGCCTGGGTTCCCCCCTGAACTCCTGGGTCCTTTGGGGCATTCCTGGGTTCCCTCCTGAACTCCTGGGTGGGTCCCCTCCTGAAGTCTGCATCCTTTGGGGCACTCCTGGGTCCCCTCCTGAACTCCTAAGTCCTTTGGGGCACTCCTGGGTTCCCCCCTGAACTCCTGGGTCCTTTGGGGCATTCCTGGGTCCCCTCCTGAACTCCTGGGTGGGTCCCCTCCTGAACTCCTGGGTGGGTCCCCTCCTGAAGTCTGCATCCTTTGGGGCACTCCTGGGTCCTCTCCTGAACTCCTGGGTGGTCCCGCCCTGAACTCCTGGGTGGGTCCCTCCTGAACTCCTGAGTGGGGCCCTCCTGAAATCTTGGGTCCCCTCCTGAACTCTGGAACCTTTGGGGCACTCCTGGGTCCCCTCCTGAACTCCTGGGTCCCCTCCTGAACTCGTGGGTCCTTTGGGGCACTCCTGGGTCCCCTCCTGAACTCCTGGGTGGGTCCCGCCCTGAACTCCTGAGTGGGGCCCTCCTGAAATCTTGGGTCCCCTCCTGAACTCTGGAACCTTTGGGGCACTCCTGGGTCCCCTCCTGAACTCGTGGGTCCTTTGGGGCACTCCTGGGTCCCCTCCTGAACTCCTGTGTGGGCCCGCTCCTGAACTCCTGGGTCCCCCCTGAACTCCTGGGTTCCCTCCTGAACTCTTTTGTCCTTTGGGGCACTCCTGGGTCCCCTCAGAACTCCTGTGTTCCCCCCTGAACTCCTGGATCCTTTGGGGCACTCCTGGGTCCCCTCCTGAACTCCTGGGTGGGTCCCCTCCTGAACTCTGGATCCTTTGGGGCATTCCTGGGTCCCCTCCTGAACTCTTGGGTCCCCTCAGAACTCCTGGGTTCCCCCCTTAACTCCTGGGTCCTTTGGGGCACTGCTGGGTCCCCTCCTAAGCTCTTGGGTCCCACCCTGAACTCCTGGGTCCTTTGGGGCACTCCTGGTCGGGTCCCTCCTGAACTCTGGATCCTTTGGGGCACTCCTGGGTTCCCTTCCTGAACTCCTGGGTCCTTTGGGGCACTGCTGGGTCCCTGTTCAAACTCCTGTGTGGGTCCCCTTCCAAACTCCTGGGTGGATCCCGTCCTGAGCTCCTGGGTCCCCTCCTGAACTCTGGGGTCCTTTGGGGCACTCCTGGGTCCCATCAGAACTCCTGGGTTCCCTCCTGAACTCTGGATCCTTTGGGGCACTCCTGGTCCCCCTCCTGAACTCTTCAGTGCCCTCCTGAACTCCTGGGTACTTTGGGGCACTCCTGGGTCCCCCCCGGAACTCTTCGGTCCCCCCCTGAACTCCTGGGTCCCCTCCTGATCTCTGGATCCTTTGGGGCACTCCTGGGTCCCCTATAACTCCTTGTATACGCAGTTATTTCCCGATAAGCGTCGACGTTCCAAACACGCGTCGGCTGATCGGATATCGTCCACATTCTGGTCTTGTTATTATAGAATTACCTCACTCTCATAACAGGTGTTGTTTTTCAGCCTTCGCGCCAGTCTTGGAGTCGCTGTGTCTAGTTCAGAAATAAATCTCTATCTAACAGAAACCCATCCGCACAACAACCTTAAGAAAATCCCTTAAATCTTCCACAGGTGCTGTGATTTATAGTTAGGGTCCAGGTGATTTTATAAGAGTGGTGGGCGGGGCCTGGGATGATCGACCCCTCCCCTCGGCAGCTTTTGAGCCGTTTAATCTACATGGGCAGTCGTCTTTGGAGAAGCGGAGGTGTCTGTTCGAGGTACGAGCTTCAGGAGCAGCAAAGGTTCAGTAGCAGCTGTAGTAGAAAGGTTGTTTGTTATCATGTTTCATTCATTGATTCGGTTCCAGGTGCTTTGCATTTTCCCAAAATTCCTGACTACAATGGAGATGGAGTGCTGGCAGTTGTATTTCACTTTCTATCTGCTCCCTAGAAAAACTAAGTTGAGATCCATACTCGGTCTCATTGTAGCTGCAATAGCAGCAATAAAGTGCAGGTGCTGTCATTTCCAGTGAGATTCCAGGTCATTTGATAAGGGTGGTGAGAGGGCCTGGGGTGAATGACCCCGCCCCTTTCCCAGGGGCTTGTGGGAAGGGGTGGGCGGAGCCCTGGGTATTTGAGCCCCGGTCCCTGGGCAGGGAGTTCATTCTGCTCCAGGGCAGCTTGGGTGGTGGTTCTCTGCTGCTCCTTCAGCAGCTTTTGAGATGTTTAATCCAAATGGGCAGATGCCTTTGGACAAGCAGAGGTGTCTGTTTGACGTAAGAGCTTCAGGAGCAGCAAAGGTTCAGTAGCAGCTGTAGTAGAAAGGTTGTTTGTCATTATTTTTCATTTGTTGATTCAATTCCAGGTGCTTTGCATTTTCCTGAAATTCCTGACTACAATGAAGATGCTGGAGTGCTGGTGGTTGTATTTCACTTTCTATCTGCTCCCTAGAAAAACTAAGTTGAGATCCATACTCGGTCTCATTGTAGCTGCAATAGCAGCAATAAAGTGCAGGTGCTGTCATTTCCAGTGAGATTCCAGGTCATTTGATAAGGGTGGTGAGAGGGCCTGGGGTGAATGACCCCGCCCCTTTCCCAGGGGCTTGTGGGAAGGGGTGGGCGGAGCCCTGGGTATTTGAGCCCCGGTCCCTGGGCAGGGAGTTCATTCTGCTCCAGGGCAGCTTGGGTGGTGGTTCTCTGCTGCTCCTTCAGCAGCTTTTGAGATGTTTAATCCAAATGGGCAGATGCCTTTGGACAAGCAGAGGTGTCTGTTTGATGTAAGAGCTTCAGGAGCAGCAAAGGTTCAGTAGCAGCTGTAGTAGAAAGGTTGTTTGTCATTATTTTTCATTTGTTGATTCAATTCCAGGTGCTTTGCATTTTCCTGAAATTCCTGACTACAATGAAGATGCTGGAGTGCTGGTGGTTGTATTTCACTTTCTATCTGCTCCCTAGAAAAACTAAGTTGAAATCCATACTCAATCTCATTGTAGCTGCAATAGCAGCAATAAAGTGCAGGTGCTGTCATTTTCAGGGAGATTCCAGGTAATTTGATAAGGGTGGTGAGGGGGTCTGGGGTGAATGACCCCGCCCCTTTCCCAGGGGTTTGTGGGAAGGGGTGGGCGGAGCCCTGGGTATTTGAGCCCCGGTCCCCGGGCAGGGAGCTCATTCTGCTCCAGAGCCTCTTCGGTGGTGGTTCTCTGCTGCTCCTTCAGCAGCCAGCAGCTTTTGAGATGTTTAATCCAAATGGGCAGATGTCTTTGGACAAGCAGAGGTGCCTGTTTGATGTAAGAGCTTCAGGAACAGCGAAGGTTTAACAACAGCTGTAGTAGAAAAGTTGTTTGTCGTTATGTTTCATTTGTTGATTCATTTCCAGGTGCTTTGCATTTTCCCAAGATTCCTGACTACAATGGAGAGGGAGTGTTGTTTTTTGGTTTGTATTGCTGTATTAATAGCTGTTAATGTAATCTCTTCTCCTGGAAGAGCGTCTTGTCTCCAGAACCTTTGCAGCGTGCGGCGGCCCCCGGTGGATCATTCAAATGTACCTCCCAGAACTCAGCCAAGGTGAGCAACGAACCGTAGGCTACTATGGATAAATATTATTTGGGCGCTCGATAGAGTGCGTGTTCTCGCTTTCCTTACTGTAGGCGACGATGGAGAAAGCGACAACTGCGGGAAGATCCCCGTTAGCACAGGTGGCATTTTCCTCTGTCGAAGGTGGATTCGGTCCCTCGGCCCTCTGAAAGATAAGTGGAGGCACGAGGGCTGGGAAGGGGCTGGGAATCGCAGGGTGGGTTTAAAGTTCTCAGACAGAAAAGCGCAGTCTAGGAGCGGTCCCCTTCGGGCAGATAAGGGGTCAGGGAACGTTACGGTGCGATGCCAGCATGTGCCGGGCAGGGCAGCTCCAGCCTGCGTCTGTGTTGTCGTGTAGCTCGGGAAGCCTGCCTTGCGTCTGTCAGACGATCCCGGGGTCTTGCTGTGCTCCGGGGGCCCAACGGGCCTCTCAGGTGCCATCCCGGGATCCGGAATGCCGGTGTTAATTGGCGTAGTGCCAATCGGGTGCTGGATTATTGTATCATCAGCCAAAAGCGTGGACGGTTCTTGCATTTTGGATGTTCCTGGTCAGTTGTGATTTATGGTGTCATTCTGGGCTGCATCAGCAGCTCTGCTCTCTACCCCTCCAGTCCTAGGGACTGGCACTTCAAGATGCTGGGAAGAAGTTCTTAGGTTGTGCCGCCCTCTCCTCTGTGGGTGTGTGCGCGCCGGTGCCGCCCTCTCCTCTGTGGGTGTGTGCGCGCCGGTGCCGCCCTCTCCTCTGTGGGTGTGTGCGCGCCGGTGCTGCTGTCTCATAAGGGGCTGTGACGCTGGGCTCCTTTTTCCTGGGGTTGCAGAATAGGCTCCTTGCCTCATCACTGCCTCCCTGTAGGGCGTTTTGATTGATGCCATCTCTGGTTTTGGCGTCGCTATCGTTGCGGAGAGTTTTCGGTGCCGTTGTGGTTGTGTCGTCCATAGCGTTCTGTGACGCGTTTGTCTACGCACGTGCACGTTCGGCTCGGAGCTGCTCTGCCCGGCGGTGTGGAGTCAGGGGCGGGTGGAGTGAACTCTAGGAGTCCAGGGTTAATCTGTTGACAGATTCAATTGTGTAGGCAAAGGTTGTGTGGTCATCTGGGATGCAGTAGCTGTGAGCAGGGCAGCTGGCAGTCCGTTCCCCAGTGTTTTAGGGACTCAATTAGAGTGTCAGGTGGGATTCCTGAATAGAAAGCAGACCTGCCCGAAGGGGACCGCTCCTAGACTGCGCTTTTCTGTCTGAGAACTTTAAACCCACCCTGCGATTCCCAGCCCCTTCCCAGCCCTCGTGCCTCCACTTATCTTTCAGAGGGCCGAGGGACCGAATCCACCTTCGACAGAGGAAAATGCCACCTGTGCTAACGGGGATCTTCCCGCAGTTGTCGCTTTCTCCATCGTCGCCATCGTCAAGCTGTTGATGAGCATTTGGGTGACGTGTTGAATACCTTGATTTCAGATGCAGATGGACAACATGGCACGAAAGAGTGACGGAAGAGCCGAGCAGAGCGCCGTAAGCAGGTGGGTGGGTGCGTGGTGTCAGAGTGAAGATGTGCCTTGCGCCTTTATATTGTGTGCTGGCTTTGCTTAGTGAGTGTGTATTATTTTGTGTTATTGCAGATGTTGAGGAGGAACTTGGTGATGCAGGAAGATCTCCATCAGCACATGTGGTGTTTTCCTCTGTTGAAGATGGATTCAGTCTCTTGGCCCTCTGAAAGATAAGTGGAGGCTGGGGGGCTGGGAAGGGGTTGGGAACTGCAGGGAGGAGGGTAAAGTTCTCTTTGGGGCAAGGGTGATCCAGGAACAGTCCCTTTTGGGCAGGCGAAGGGTCCAGGGAACTTCACAGTGTGATGCCAGCGTGTCCCGGGCAGGGCAGCTCCAGCCTAGTGTCAGTGTTGTATTGCAGGTCGGGAGGCTTGCATTGTGCCTGTCAGACGGTCTTGGGGTCTCGTCGCGCTTGACGGACCCGACAGGCATCCCGGGCGCCATCCCGGGATCCGGAACGCCAGTGCCAGTTGGCGTAGCGCCAATCGGGTCCTGGTTTTCTTGTATCAGCAGCTGAAAGCGTGGATGGTTTTTGCATTTTGGATGTTTCTGCTCAGTTGTGTTTTATGATGTAGTTCTGGGCTGCATCGGCAGCTGTGCTCTGTACCCCTCCAGTCTAAGGGACTGGCACTTCTTCCCAGCATCTTGAAGTTTTTAAGTAGTGCCGCCGTCTCCTCTGTGTGTCTGTGTGCGCCAGTGCCGCCGTCTCCTCTGTGTGTCTGTGTGCGCCAGTGCCGCCGTCTCCTCTGTGTGTGTGTGTGTGCGCTAGTGCCGCCGTCTCTGTGTGTGTGTGTGCGCCAGTGCCGCTGTCTTACAAGGGGCCGTGACGTTCGGCTCCTTTGTTTTCTGGGGTTGCAGTGGAGGCTCCTCGCCACACCACTGCCCCCCTGCAGGTTCTTTTGATCAATGCCTCTCTGACGGGGAGTTGTTCCCATCGTTGGGTGTTGTTGGTGTTGTTGACATGATGTCGTCTGTAACGTTCTGTGGCACGTTTGTCTGCGCACGTGCACGTTCGGCTCGGAGCTGCTCTGCCCGGCGGTGTGGAGTCAGGGGCGGGTGGACTGAGTTCTAGGAGTCCACGGTTAATCTGTTGACGTGTTAAAATGTGTAGCCAGAAGTCATCTGGGACGCAGTAGCGGGGGGCAGGAGAGTCGTAAGTCCTTTTAGTGGTGTTTTGCAGTCGTTACAGAGACCATTGATGATTAGTGTTTTCTGTGGTGTGCTGTTATTTCATAGACAAAGCCTGTTTTAATGAAATCTTTTTGGTTTTTTCTTTGCAGGTGACCACATTGTCAATACGAGTCACTTATAAAAAGGCGTTTTGTTAGGCTATGTAGCACTCATAATTATAGCCTTTACTCGACGGTAACAAAAGCAGCTACAGACTCCGATCGTCACCCATCCCATAAGGCGCGCTTTACACGTTCCCGCAGGAATAGGCTTCCGTCGCCGAAAATGCCACATTCGAGGACGAGGTCAGCGCAAAGGATCCGCCGAGAAGCAAGAAGACCGGAGACTCGGCTATCGCTATTGGATGCAATCGCAGCGTAGAGGGGTGGGTGAATAGTTTGTAAGGGTATAAATACCCAGGGATTTCCACGCTCGGCTGGGACCTCAGCAGAAGAGGCAGCTCCAGTCAGCCTTCCCGCAGTACCGCTCCGTTCGGTTGGTTATTTACATGGATTTTGCCAGAGAGTTTGCCCCGATAGACCGAGGACTTAGACCATGACCCAACCGTCCCCGTGCCTCTGGAAGGGAGGTAGGGATGCCGAGGCGTAGAGCGATGCCGTTCAGAAATTCAGGCTGAGCGGTATAAGGAGTCAGGTGTGCACGTACAGTCCTTTGGCCATATGTCAATATAATATCTTAGGTGTTTTCCCTCTCCCCTGCATGGCCGGGAGGCCAACCGTAGATGCAGCGCAGGGCCAAGTTCGGATCCAGCCGCACCCGGGCTCCAGTTCGCAGAGCAGTTTAGAAAGCGAGGGGGTCCGATCCCAACCTCACGCCTTGACGGAAAGACCTCCCTGTAGGCTTTGGCATCTCCCATCCACGTAGAAATTGCTCTGAATCAAGTTTCAGCTGAATTTGCTTAGCATATTCTGTCCTCCTAGTAAGCAATAACGTCCCTCGCCATTACATTCCGCCTCAGCGCAAGCCGTCTAGCGCCGCCCTCGGTCGGCCGCGCCCCGGTCGGTCACCTGAGACTGAGCGACGTCGGGGGGATCACGGGCGTCGTCGGCGTTCGGCGACGGAGACGCGGGGCGAGTTTGAGTTGCGGAATCTCAGAGGAAGGAGGTCGTGGTAACTGACAGGATCGGGAAGCCGAGCGAGAATAGGTCACCACGGTCAAGAACTATATGAAGGAGGGTAAGGGAAATAAGTGCCAAGTGTGAAGTCCCCGTCTCAAGCCAAACTTCGGGAGAGGAAGAATCGCTCGGCGGGGTAGATGACGCGCAGAGCGTTCAGATAGCGCAAAACCTCGAGCGAACGCGGCTCGGGGCTGTAGTTATTTGTCGTTGGAGGTTCAAATTTTTTTCTTTTTAGGGTAAATGCCAAAGTTAAAGAATAAAAAACTCCAGCTGGGGGATCCATCCCCCCGACCGGGTTTTTTCCCCCCGCTCCCCCCCGGAACGTTTGGGTCTTTTGGGGCACTCCTGGGTCCCCTCCTGAACTCCTGTGTGGGCCCGCTCCTGAACTCCTGGGTCCCCCCTGAACTCCTGGATCCATCCTGCACTCTTGGGTCTTTTGGGGCACTCCTGGGAGCCGTCCTGAACTCTTCGGTCCCCCCCCGAACTCCTGGGTGGGTCCCTCTTGAACTCACCCACGAGTTTAGGAGGAGACCCACCCAGGAGTCCCCCAAAGGACCCAAGAATTCAGGTGTGGACCCAGGAGTGCCCCAAAGGACCCAAGAGTTTCGGGGGGGACCCAGGAGCTCAGGGGGGGACAAAGGAATACAGGATCGACCCACCCAGCAGTTTGGGAGACCCCGGCAGTGCCCCAAAGGACCCACTCTTCACTTCTCTCTTCACTGGAGTAGGCAGACACAGCCAACGCACAGCAAATGTCAAGAGACACACTCCGTCCGCTGAGCTCAATGCTTGTGCAGATGCACATGTGCGACGAAGTCATCACACGTGCTTGTGGAGAGAAAGAAAGGGACTCACAGGCGTGTGCAGCGACGGATAGAAAGAGCGGGCGCTAAGGAACACAGAGTTTCAGGCAGACTGTCTCCACACAAACAGGGACCTTTCTGCAGGTATCCTAGATGTTGATTCTTGAACTTGAGGAAACATGCATCTGAGCAAAACTCCCAAACGCTTTCAGGAAAGACACAGGCTCTCCCACAAGCACACAAGTGTTTGCCCTCAGCTATAGATCAGGGACAAGCTTGTGAATAGATGCCCTGCTATTCTTTCGCCTTATGGCATCATGTGTTTCGTTTCTCTTGGAGATCGATTGCTAAACGTCTTTCCTAGGGCGACTGTGAAGCATTTGCCACCGGAGGAGAAGTAGCACGGAGCAGCATTCAGTACTGCCTACGAGTGTCTTTGCTACCCTACTAGCGGAGCTCCAAGAACAGGCACATATCTCTCTTCAGGTACCTTCCAAATGTGGATTCCCCTGCAGCCCCGTAGGCGGGCGTGCAGTACACCAACCATCAACGGACGTGTTTCCCCTCAAGCCTGTCAGGACGTTTCTCGTCCGTCTTTCCGTCAAGAGATGGGAGTGGGCGCGCTTGCGGATGTGTGCGTGTGTGTGGCCACGCGTTTGCTTAGGCATCAGTGTGTGAAAAGGTAGGTGCTTTTCTCTAGCTGCGTGTGCGTACACGTGGTGCTGGGTGCACGTACCTGGGTGCTTGTGGAAAGGTTTCTGCATGGTTTTGGCTGAGGAATCGTGTGTGTGCACATGGACAAAGAGAAGGCGCAGCAACCAGGTTCCAGCGCCGAAGGCGGCAAAAGGCAAGCTCTCCGACGCTATCTCCGTCTCTCCCCAGACCTAGCCGCGCAAAGAAAGCCGCTAAGCCGGCGACCGGCAAGAGAGCTACAACGAAGCATGCCGAACGGAGAAAATGGCAGCAGCTCAATCTGTTCACACCTTGTTTCTGCCATGTGCTTGAACGCCAATACGTTCGTGCTGCTGTGAGATGAAAGACGTCCTTCTGAATCTGTGGTTGCTCACACCGGTGCACCTGTTAGTGTATCCAGTCAGTCCTGGGCTGCAGGGAATTCAGAAGTGGCTCTGTGGAGACGTTTGCATAGAGGCAGCTGTCAGAACACGCACACTCGGCTGTTCACCAAAACATATGCAGACGCGTCCTTACCTCGTAGATGTGGATGCACAGAGTTCCCGCTGTTCGCAAGAGACAAGGGAATCGCGCCTGTACGCACAGAAGCAAGAGCGGACCGTTTCCCTCGGAGTGAACACGAAAGACACGGGAACGTGCCTCAATGCAGTCACAGAGGCACCAGCTTTTGAAAAGAGGCTCTGGTGATTCTGGCACTTTTCAGGCACACTCCTGAAAGTCGCGCACACTGCTGTTCACTCGCAAAGTGATCTCTTGGGAAACACGTCTCCGGTCGATGTACCGCTCAGATTTCTTCTCGTGTAAAGGTGAACTGTGTCAGCGCGGGGATTCCGTCTCTGTTGAGCAGATGTCAATCCTGCCTCGCTTTTGCTTTGTTGCCTCTACCAAGATCATTTCCCGTTTCTCTCTTGACTGGAGCAGGCAGACACAGCCAATGCACAGCAAGTGTCAAGAGACACACTGCGTCCGCTGAGCTCAACGCTTGTGCAGATGCACATGTGCGACGAAGTCAACACACGTGCTTGTGGAGAGAAAGAAAGGGACTCACAGGCGTGTGCAGCGACGGATAGAAAGAGCGGGCGCTAAGGAACACAGAGTTTCAGGCAGACTGTCTCCACACAAACAGGGACCTGTCTGCAGGTATCCTAGATCTTGATTCTTGAACTTGAGGAAACATGCGTCTGAGCAAAACTCCCAAACACTTCCAGGAAAGACACAGGCTCTCCCACAAGCACACAAGTGTTTGCCCTCAGCTATAGATCAGGGACAAGCTCGTGAAGAGATGCCCTGCTGTTCTTTCACCTTATGGCATGATGTGTTTCGTTTCTCTTGGAGATCAGTGCTGAGTGTCTTTCCTCGGGCGACTGTGAAGCATTTGCCAGCGGAGGAGAAGTAGCACGGAACAGCATTCAGTACTGCCTACGAGTGCCTTTGCTCCTTTGCTAGCGGAGCTCCAAGAACAGGCACATATCTATCTTCAGGTACCTTCCAAATGTGGATTCCCCTGCAGCCCCGTAGGCGGGCGTGCAGTACGCCAACCATCAACGGACATGTTTCCCCGCAAGCCTGTCAGGACGTTTCTCGTCCGTCTTTCCGTCAAGAGATGGGAGTGGGCGCGCTTGCGGATGTGTGCGTGTGTGTGGCCACGCGTTTGCTTAGGCATCAGTGTGTGAAAAGGTAGGTGCTTTTCTCTAGCTGCGTGTGCGTACACGTGGTGCTGGGTGCACGTACCTGGGTGCTTGTGGAAAGGTTTCTGCGTGGTTTTGGCTGAGGAATCGTGTGTGTGCACATGGACAAAGAGAAGGCGCAGCAACTAGGTACCAGCGCCGAAGGCGGCAAAAGGCAAGCTCTCCGACGCTATCTCCGTCTCTCCCCAGACCTAGCCGCGCAAAGAAAGCCGCTAAGCCGGCGACCGGCAAGAGAGCTACAACGAAGCATGCCGAACGGAGAAAATGGCAGCAGCTCAATCTGTTCACACCTTGTTTCTGCCATGTGCTTGAACGCCAATACGTTCGTGCTGCTGTGAGATGAAAGACGTCCTTCTGAATCTGTGGTTGCTCACACCGGTGCACCTGTTAGTGTATCCAGTCAGTCCTGGGCTGCGGGGAATTCAGAAGTGGCTCTGTGGAGACGTTTGCATAGAGGCAGCTGTCAGAACACGCACACTCGGCTGTTCACCAAAACATATGCAGACGCGTCCTTACCTCGTAGATGTGGATGCACAGAGTTCCCGCTGTTCGCAAGAGACAAGGGAATCGCGCCTGTACGCACAGAAGCAAGAGCGGACCGTTTCCCTCGGAGTGAACACGAAAGACACGGGAACGTGCCTCAATGCAGTCACAGAGGCACCAGCTTTTGAAAAGAGGCTCTGGTGATTCTGGCACTTTTCAGGCACACTCCTGAAAGTCGCGCACACTGCTGTTCACTCGCAAAGTGATCTCTTGGGAAACACGTCTCCGGTCGATGTACCGCTCAGATTTCTTCTCGTGTAAAGGTGAACTGTGTCAGCGCGGGGATTCCGTCTCTGTTGAGCAGATGTCAATCCTGCCTCGCTTTTGCTTTGTTGCCTCTACCAAGATCATTTCCCGTTTCTCTCTTGACTGGAGCAGGCAGACACAGCCAACGCACAGCAAGTGTCAAGCGACACACTGCGTCCGCTGAGCTCAACGCTTGTGCAGATGCACATGTGTGACGAAGTCAACACACGTGCTTGTGGAGAGAAAGAAAGGGACTCACAGGCGTGTGCAGCGACGGATAGAAAGAGCGGGCGCTAAGGAACACAGAGTTTCAGGCAGACTGTCTCCACACAAACAGGGACCTGTCTGCAGGTATCCTAGATCTTGATTCTTGAACTTGAGGAAACATGCGTCTGAGCAAAACTCCCAAACACTTCCAGGAAAGACACAGGCTCTCCCACAAGCACACAAGTGTTTGCCCTCAGCTATAGATCAGGGACAAGCTCGTGAAGAGATGCCCTGCTGTTCTTTCACCTTATGGCATGATGTGTTTCGTTTCTCTTGGAGATCAGTGCTGAGTGTCTTTCCTCGGGCGACTGTGAAGCATTTGCCAGCGGAGGAGAAGTAGCACGGAACAGCATTCAGTACTGCCTACGAGTGCCTTTGCTCCTTTGCTAGCGGAGCTCCAAGAACAGGCACATATCTATCTTCAGGTACCTTTTAAATGTGGATTCCCCTGCAGCCCCGTAGGCGGGCGTGCAGTACGCCAACCATCAACGGACATGTTTCCCCGCAAGCCTGTCAGGACGTTTCTCGTCCGTCTTTCCGTCAAGAGATGGGAGTGGGCGCGCTTGCGGATGTGTGCGTGTGTGTGGCCACGCGTTTGCTTAGGCATCAGTGTGTGAAAAGGTAGGTGCTTTTCTCTAGCTGCGTGTGCGTACACGTGGTGCTGGGTGCACGTACCTGGGTGCTTGTGGAAAGGTTTCTGCGTGGTTTTGGCTGAGGAATCGTGTGTGTGCACATGGACCAACAGAAGGCGCAGCAACTAGGTACCAGCGCCGAAGGCGGCAAAAGGCAAGCTCTCCGACGCTATCTCCGTCTCTCCCCAGACCTAGCCGCGCAAAGAAAGCCGCTAAGCCGGCGACCGGCAAGAGAGCTACAACGAAGCATGCCGAACGGAGAAAATGGCAGCAGCTCAATCTGTTCACACCTTGTTTCTGCCATGTGCTTGAACGCCAATACGTTCGTGCTTCTGTGAGATGAAAGACGTCCTTCTGCATATGTGGTTGCTCACATCAGTGCACTTGTTAGAGTATCCATTCAGTCCTGGGCTGCGGGGCATTCAGAAGTGGCTCTGTGGAGACGTTTGCATAGAGGTAGCTGTCAGAACACGCACACTCGATTGTTCACCAAAACATATGCAGACGCGTCTTTAGCCTGTAGATTTGGATGCACAGAGTTCCCTGTGTTCGCAAGAGACAAGGCAATCGCTTCTGTACGCACAGAAGCAATACCGGATCGTTTCCCTCGGAGTGAACACGAAAGAGCCGTCTATACACTCGCAGACACGGGAACGTGCCACAATGCAGTCACAGAGGCAGCAGCTTTTGAACAGAGGCTCTGGTGATTCTGGTACTTTCCAGGCACACTCCTGAAAGTCGCGCACACTGCTGTTCACTCGCGAAGTGATCTCTTGGGAAACACGTCTCCGGTCGATGTACCGCTCAGATTTCTTCTCGTGTAAAGGTGAACTGTGTCAGCGCGGGGATTCCGTCTCTGTTGAGCAGATGTCAATCCTGCCTCGCTTTTGCTTTGTTGCCTCTACCAAGATCATTTCCCGTTTCTCTCTTCATTGGAGTAGGCAGACACAGCCAACGCACAGCACTCCTGGGTCCCCTTCTGAACTCTTGGGTCTCACCCTGAACTGCTGGGTCCCCTCCTGAACTCCTGGGTTTTTTGGGGCACTCCTGGGTCCCATCAGAACTCCTGGGTTACCTCCTGAACTCTTGGGTCCTTTGGGGCACTCCTGGGTCCCCTCCTGAACTCTTGGGTCCTTTGGGGCACTCCTGGGTCCCCTCCTGAACTCCTGGGTTACCTCCTGAACTCTTGGGTCCTTTGGGGCACTCCTGGCTCCCCTCCTGAACTCTTGGGTCCTTTGGGGCACTCCTGGGTCCCCTCCTGAACTCCTGGGTCCTTTGGGGCACTCCTGGTCCCCCTCCTGAACTCTTCGGTGTCCTCCTGAACTCCTGGGTCCTTTGGGGCACTCCTGGGTCCCCCCCAGAACTCTTCGGTCCCCTCCTGAACTCCTCAGTCCCCTCCTGAACTCGTGGGTCCCCTCAGAACTCCTGGGTTCCCCCCTGAACTCCTGGGTGGGTCCATCCTGAACTCCTTTGTTCCCCCCTGAGCTCCTGGGTCCCCCCCGGAACTCTTGGGTCCCTTGGGGGACTCCTGGGTGGGTCCACTCCTGAACTCCTGGGTGAGTTCAAGAGGGACCCACCCAGGAGTTCGGGGGGGGACCGAAGAGTTCAGGAGGCGACCCAGGAGTGCCCCAAAAGACCCAAGAGTTCAGGGGGGACCCAGGAGTTCAGGACCGGGCCCACACAGGAGTTCAGGAGGGGACCCAGGAGTGCCCCAAAGGACCCAGGAGTTCAGGAGGGGACCCACCCAGGAGTTCAGGAGGGGATCCACCCAGGAGTTCAGGGGGGGGACCAAAGAGTTCAGGAGGGGACCCAAGAGTGCCCCAAAGGACCCAGGAGTTCAGGGGGGAACCCAGGAGTTCTGATGGGACCCAGGAGTGCCCCAAAAAACCCAGGAGTTCAGGAGGGGACCCAGCAGTTCAGGGTGAGACCCAAGAGTTCAGAAGGGGACCCAGGAGTGCCTCAAAGGACCCAAAAGTTCAGGAGGGGACCCAGGACCTCAGGAGGAGACCCACCCAGGAGTTCGGAAGGGGACCCACGCAGGAGTTCGGAAGGGGACCCAGGAGTGCCCCAAAGGACCCAAGAGTTCAGGAGGGAACCCAGGAGTTCGGAGGAGACCCAGAAGTTCAGGAGGGGACCCACGAGTGCCCCAAAGGATCCAAAAGTTCTGGGGGGGACCCAGGAGTTCCGGGGAGGACCCAAGAGTGCCCCAAAGGACCCAGGAGTTCAGGAGGGGACCCAGGAGTGCCCCAAAGGACCCAAGAGTTCAGCGGGGAACCCAGGAGTTCTGAGGAGACCCAGGAGTACAGGAGGGGACCCACCCAGGAGTTCCCCAAAGGACCAAGGAGTGCAGGGGGGAACCCAAGAATTCAGGATGGACCCACCCAGGAGTTTCGGAGGGGACCCAGCATTGCCCCAAAGGACCCAGGAGTTCAGGGGGGAACCCAGGAGTTCTGAGGTGACCCAGGAGTGCCCCAAAGGACCCACGAGTGCCCCAAAGGACCCACGAGTTCAGGAGGGGACCCAGGAGTGCCCCAAAAGATCCAGAGTTCAGGAGGGGACCCAGGAGTGCCCCAAAGGATCCAGAGTTCAGGAGGGGACCCAGGAGTTCAGGCGGGACCCAAGAGCTTAGAAGGGGACCCAGAGCTTAGAAGGGGACCTAAGAATTCAGGAGGGGACCCAGGAGTTGAGAAAGGGACCCAAGAGTTCCAGGGGGGACCCCGGAGTACCCCAAAAGATCCAGAGTTCAGGGGGGACCCAGGAGTTCAGGAGGGGACCCAACGAGGAGTTCAGGGGGGGACTCACCCAGGAGTTCAGGGGGGAAACGAAGAGTTCAGGAGGGGGATCAGGAATTTAGCAGGGGGACCAGGAGTGCCCCAAAGGATCCAGAGTTCAGGAGGGACCCAGGAGTTCAGGAGGGGACCCAGGCGTGCCCCAACTGATCCAGAGTTCAGGAGGGGACCCAGGAGTGCCCCAAAGGTGGCAGGAGTTCAGGGGGGAACCCAGGATTTCTGAGGGGACCCAGGAGTGCCCCAAAGGACCCAAGAGTTCAGGAGGGGACCCAGGAGTTCTGAGGGGACTCAGGAGTGCCCCAAAGGACCCAAAAGTTCCGGGGGTGAGCGGGGGAAAAAACCCGGTCGGGGGGATGGATCCCTCAGCAGGAGTTTTTTATTCTTTAACTTTGGAATTTACCCTAAAAAGAAAAAAATTTGAACCTCCAACGACAAATAACTACAGCCCCGAGCCGCGTTCGCTCGAGGTTTTGCGCTATCCGAACGCTCTGCGCGTCAGCTACCCCGCCGAGCGATTCTTCCTCTCCCGAACGTGCATTGAGGCACGTTCCCGTGTCTGCGAGTGTATAGACGGCTCTTTGGTGTTCACTCCGAGGGAAACGGTCCGCTCTTGCTTCTGTGTGTACAGGCGCGATTCCCTTGTCTCGTGCGAACAGAGGGAACTCTGTGCATCCACATCTACGAGGTAAGGACGCGTCTGCATATGTTTTGCTGAACAGCCGAGTGTGCGTGTTCTGACAGCTGCCTCTATGCAGACGTCTCCACAGAGCCACTTCTGAATGCCCCGCAGCCCAGGACTGACTGGATACACTAACAGGTGCACCGGTGTGAGCAACCACAGATTCAGAAGGACGTCTTTCATCTCACAGCAGCACGAACGTATTGGCGTTCAAGCACATGGCAGAAACAAGGTGTGAACAGATTGAGCTGCTGCCATTTTCTCCGTTCGGCATGCTTCGTTGTAGCTCTCTTGCCGGTCGCCGGCTTAGCGGCTTTCTTTGCGCGGCTAGGTCTGGGGAGAGAAGGAGATAGCGTCGGAGAACTTGCCTTTTGCCGCCTTCGGCGCTGGTACCTAGTTGCTACGCCTTCTGTTGGTCCATGTGCACACACACGATTCCTCAGCCAAAACCACACAGAAACCTTTCCACAAGCACCCAGGTACGTGCACCCAGCACCACGTGCACGCACACGCAGCTAGAGAAAAGCACCTACCTTTTCACACACTGATGCCTAAGCAAACGCGTGGCCACACACACGCACACATCCGCAAGCGCGCCCACTCCTGTCTCTTGACGGAAAGACTGACGAGAAACGTCCTGACAGGCTTGCGGGGAAACATGTCCGTTGATGGTTGGCGTACTGCACGCCCGCCTACAGGGCTGCAGGGGAATCCACATTTGGAAGGTACCTGAAGATAGATATGTGCCTGTTCTCTGAGCTCCGCTAGCAAAGGAGCAAAGGCACTCGTAGGCAGTACTGAATGCTGTTCCGTGCTACTTCTCCTCCGCTGGCAAATGCTTCACAGTCGCCCGAGGAAAGACACTCAACACTCGATCTCCAAGAGAAACAAAACACATCATGCCATAAGGTGAAAGCACAGCAGGGCCGCTCTTCACGAGCTTGTCCCTGATCTATAGCTGAGGGCAAACACTTGTGTGCTTGTGGGAGAGCCTGTGTCTTTCCTGGAAGTGTTTGGGAGTTTTGCTCAGACGCATGTTTCCTCAAGTTCAAGAATCAAGATCTAGGATACCTGCAGACAGGTCCCTGTTTGTGTGGAGACAGTCTGCCTGAAACTCTGTGTTCCTTAGCGCCCGCTCTTTCTATCCGTCACTCCACACGCCTGTGAGTCCCTTTCTTTCTCTCCACAAGCACGTGTGTTGACTTCGTCGCACATGTGCATCTGCACAAGCGTTGAGCTCAGCGGACGGAGTGTGTCGACACTTGCTGTGCGTTGGCTGTGTCTGCCTGCTCCAGTGAAGAGAGAAACGGGAAATGATCTTGGTAGAGGCAACAAAGCAAAAGCGAGGCAGGATTGATATCTGCTCAACAGAGACGGAATCCCCGCGCTGACACAGTTCACCTTTACACGAGAACAAATCTGAGCGGTACATGGACCGGAGACGTGTTTCCCAAGAGATCATTTAGCGAGTAAACAGCAGTGTGCGCGACTTTCAGGAGTGTGCCTGAAAAGTGCCAGAATCACCAGAGCCTCTTTTCAAAAGCTGCTGCCTCTGTGACTGCATTGAGGCACGTTCCCGTGTCTGCGAGTGTATAGACGGCTCTTTCGTGTTCACTCCGAGGGAAACAGTCCGCTCTTGCTTCTGTGCGTACAGGCGCGATTCCCTTGTCTCGTGCGAACAGAGGGAACTCTGTGCATCCACATCTACGAGGTAAGGACGCGTCTGCATATGTTTTGGTGAACAGCCAAGTGTGCGTGTTCTGACAGCTGCCTCTATGCAAACGTCTCCACAGAGCCACTTCTGAATGCCTCGCAGCCCAGGACTGACTGGATACACTAACAGGTGCACCGGTGTGAGCAACCACAGATTCAGAAGGACGTCTTTCATCTCACAGCAGCACGAACGTATTGGCGTTCAAGCACATGGCAGAAACAAGGTGTGAACAGATTGAGCTGCTGCTATTTTCTCCGTTCGGCATGCTTCGTTGTAGCTCTCTTGCCGGTCGCCGGCTTAGCGGCTTTCTTTGCGCGGCTAGGTCTGGGGAGAGAAGGAGATAGCGTCGGAGAGCTTGCCTTTTGCCGCCTTCGGTGCTGGTACCTAGCTGCTAGAGTCATTATGGTTAGGATCATTGGGGTTAGAGTTAGGGTTAGGGTTAGGGTTAGGGATCGCTCGTTAGGGTTACGATCATTAGGGTTAGGGTTAGGGTTACTAGGGTTAGGGTTAGCGTTAGGGTTAGGGTTAGGCTTAGGGTTAGGGTTAGCATTAGGTTTAGGGTCGTTTAGGGTTAGGATGATTAAGGTTAGAGTTAGGGTTAGGGTTAGGTTTAGGGTTAGTGTTGGGGTTAGGGTTAGGGTTAGGGTTAGGTATAGGGTCGTTAGGGTTAGGATCATTAGGGTTAGGGTTAGGGTTAGGGTTAGGGACATTAGGGTTAGGATTACGGTTAGGGTTAGGGTTAGGGTTAGTTTTAGGTTTAGGGTTCCACTTAGGGTTAGGGTTAGGGTTAGGGTTAGGGATAGGCTCATTAGGGTTAGGATAATTAGGGTTAGGGTTAGGGTTAGGGATAGGGTCAGGGTTAGGGTCATTAGGGTTAGGATTAGGCTTAGGGTTTTGCGTTAGGGTTAGGGTTAGGATAAGGTTTTAGGGTTAGGGTTAGGGTCATTAGGGTTAGGGTTAGGGTTAGGGTTTATGGTTAAGGTTAGGGTTGGGGTCAGGGTTAGGGTTACCGTTAGGGCCATTAGGTTTAGGTTAACGGTTAGGGTGAGGGCCATTAGGGTTACGGTTAAGGCTGGTTTTAGGATTAGGGTTAGGGTTAGGGTCATTAGGGTTAGGGTTAGGGTTAGGGTTAGGGTTAGGGTTTATGGTTAAGGTTAGGGTTGGGGTCAGGGTTAGGGTTACCGTTAGGGCCATTAGGTTTAGGGTAACGGTTAGGGTGAGGGCCATTAGGGTTACGGTTAAGGCTGGTTTTAGGATTAGGGTTAGGGTTAGGGTTAGGGTTGACTTAGGGTTAGGGCCAAAAGGTTTAGGGTTAGGGTTAGGGCTAGGGTTACGGTTAGCGTTAGGGTTAGGTTTAGTGTTAGGGTAAGGGTTTAGGGTTAGGGTTACGGTTAGGGTTAGGGTCAGGGTTAGGGTTACCGTTAGGGCCATTAGGTTTAGGTTAAGGGTTAGGGCCTTTAGGGTTAGGGTTAGGGTTAAGGTTAGGATTTAGGGTATTGGTTAGGGTTAGTGTTAGGTTTAGAATTAGGGTTAGGGTTTAGGGTTAGGATTAGGGTTAGAGTTAGGGTTAGGGTTAGGGTTAGTGTTACGGTTAGGGTTAGGGTTTAGGATTAGTGTTAGGGTTAGGGTTAGGCTTACGGTTAGGCTTACGGTTAGGGTTAGGGTTAGGGTTAGGGTTAGCTTTAGGTTTAGGGTTACGGTTAGGGTTTAGGGTTAGGGTTAGGGTTAGGGCTAGGGTTTAGGGTTAGGATTAGGGTTAGTGTTAGCTTTAGGTTTAGGGTTACGGTTAGGGTTTAGGATTAGGGTTAGGGTTGGGGTTACTGTCATTAGGGTTAGGGTTAGGATTTAGGGTTAGGTTTAGGGTTAGGGTTAGGGCTAGGGTTTCGGGTTAGGATTAGGGTTAGGTTTAACTTTAGGTTTAGGGTTACGGTTAGGGTTTAGGGTTAGGGTTAGGGTTACGGTTAGGGTTAGGGTTAGGGTTGGCTTAGGGTTAGGGTTAGGGCCAAAAGGGTTATGATTATGGTTAGGGTTAGGGTTACTGTTAGGGTTAGGGTTAGGGTTAGGATTAGGGTTAGGGTTAGTTTTAGGGTTAGGGTTTGGGTTAGGGGTCAGGATTAGGGTCATTAGGGTTAGGCTTAGGATTAGGCTTAGGGTCATTAGCGTTAGGCTTAGGGTTAGGGTCATTAGGGTTAGGGTGAGGGTTAGGGTTAGGGTTAGAATTAGGGTTCGGGTTAGCGTTAGGTATAGGGTCGTTAGGGTTAGGATCAGTAGGGTTATCGTTAGGGTTCCGGACATTAGGGTTAGGGTTAGGGTCAGGGCCATTAGGGTTAGGGTTAGCGTTAGGGTTAGGGTTAGGGTAAGGTTTACGGTTAGGTTTAGTTTCGGGTAAGGGTTAGTGTTAACCTTAGGGTTAGGGTACGGATTTAGAGTTAGGGTAAGGGTTAGGGTTAGGGTTAGGGTCATTAGGTTTAGCTTAAGGGTTAGGTTTAGCGCCATTAGGGTTAGGGTTAAGGTTAGGGTTAGGGTTAGGGTTAGGGTTAGGGTTAGAGTTAGGGTCGTTAGGGTTAGGATCATTAGGGTTAGGTTAGGGTTAGGGTCACTAGGGTGAGGGTTAGGGTTAGGGTTAGGGTTCGGGTTAGGATTAGGGTTAGCGTTAGGGTTTAAGATCACGGTTAGGGTTAGGATTTGGGTTAGGGTCAGGGTTAGTGTCATTAGTTTTAGGGTTAGGGTTAGAGTTAGGTTTAGGATTTAGGGTTAGGGTTAGGGTTTACGGTTAGGATTAGGGTTAGGGTTAGGTTTACTGTCATTAGGGTTAGGGTAAGGCTTAGGGTTAGGGTTAGGCTTAGGGTTAGGGTTAGGTTTAGGATTATATGTTAGGGTTAGGATGAGGGTTAGGGTTAGCGTTAGAGTTAGGGTTACTGTCATTAGGGTTAGGGTTAGGTTTAGGATTATATGTTAGGGTTAGGATTAGGGTTAGGGTTAGTGTTAGGCTTAGGTTTAGGATTAGGGTTAGGGTTTAGGCTTAGGGTAAAGGTTACGGTTAGGGTTAGGGTTAGGGTTAGTGTCATTAGGGTTAGGATTAGGGTTAGGTTTGGGATTATAGTTTAGGGTTAGGTTTAGGTTAGGGTTAGTATTAGGTTTAGGGTCGTTAGGATCATTAGAGTTAGGGTTAGGGTTAGTGTTAGGGCCATTAGGGTTAGGGTTATGGTTAGGGTTAGAGTTAGGGTTAGGGTTGGGTTCGGATTAACTGTTAGGGTTACGGTCATTAGGGTTAGGTTTAGGATTCGGGTTAGGGCCAGTAGGGTAAGGTTTAGGGTTCCGCTTAGGGTTAGAGGTTGGGTTAGGGTTAGGGTTAGGGATAGGGTCGTTAGGGTTAGGATCAGTACAGTTAGGGTTAGGGTCACTAGGGTTAGGGTTAGGGTTAGGTTAGGGTTAGCATTAGGTTTCGGGTCGTTAGGGTTAGGGTTAGAGTTAGGGTTAGGGCCATTACGGTTAGGGTTATGGTTAGGGTTAGGGTTAGTTTTAGGGTTAGGGTTTGGGTTAGGGGTTAGGGTTAGGTTTAGGGATAGGGTCGTTAGGGTTAGGAAAATTAGGGTTAGGGTTAGGGTTAGGGTTGGGTTTAGGGTTAGGGTTGGTTTTAGGGTTAGGGTTAGGGTTAGGATTAGGTTTTAGGGTTAGGGTAAGTGTTAGGGTTATGGTTAGGGTTAGGGTTAATGTTAGGGTTAGGGTAAGAGTTTAGGGTTAGGGTTAGGGTTGAGGTCAGGGTTAGGGTTATGGTTAGGGCCATTAGGTTTAGGTTTAGGGTTAGGGTTAGGGTTAGGGTTAGGGTTACGGTTAGGGTTAGGGTTAGCTTTAGGTTTAGGGTTAGGGTTGGGGTTGGGGTTAGGGCTAGGGTTAGGGTTGGGGTTAGGGTTAGGGTTAGGGTTAGGGATAGGGATAGGGATAGGGTCGTGACGGTTAGGATAATTAGAGTTAGGGTTGGGGTTAGGGTTAGGTTTAGGATTATAGTTTAGGGTTAGGGTTAGAGTTAGAGTTAGGGATAGGGTCGTTAGGGTTAGGATCATTAGGGTTAGGGTTAGGGTTAGGTTTAGGATTATAGTTTAGGGTTAGGGTTAGAGTTAGGGTTAGTGTTAGGGTTAGGGTCATTATGGTTAGGGTTAGGGTTAGTGTTAGGGTTAGGTTAGGGTTACCATTAGGTTTAGGGTCGTTAGGGATAGGATCATTATGGTTAGGGTTAGGGTTAGTGTTAGGGCCATATAGGGTTACGGTTATGGTTAGGGTTTGGGTTAGGGTAAGGTTTAGGGTTAGGGTTACAATTACGGTTACGATTACAGTTAGTTTTAGGGTTGGGGTTCGGATTAGGGTTAGGGTTAGTTTCATTAGGGTTAGGCTTAGGATTAGGGTTAGGGTCTTTAGTGTTAGGGTTAGGGTTCCGCTTTGGCTTAGGGTTAGGGTTAGGGTTAGGGTTCGGGTTAGGTTTAGGATTATAGTTTAGGGTTAGGGTTACGGTTAGGGTTAGGGTTAGGGTTAGGGTTAGGTTAGGGTTAGGTTCAGGTTTACGTTTAGGGTTAGGGTTAGGGTCATTACGGTTAGGGTTAGGGTTAGTATTAGGGTTAGGTTAGGGTTACCATTAGGTTTAGCGTCTTTAGGGTTAGGATCATTATGGTTAGGGTTAGGGTTAGTGTTAGGGCCATTAGGGTTAGGGTTATAGTTAGGGTCATGGTAAGGGTAAGGTTTAGGGTTAGGGTTAGGGTTAGCATTAGGGTTAGGGTTACAGTTATCGTTAGTTTTAGGGTTGCGGTTTGGATTAAGGTTAGCGTTAGTGTCATTAGGGTTAGGCTTAGGATTAGGGTTAGGATCATTAGGGTTAGGGTTAGGGTCATTAGGAATAGGGTTAGGGCCATTAGGATTAGGGTTAGGGTTAGGGTTAGGCTTAGTTTAAGGGTTAGGGTTTGGGTTAGGGGTTAGGGTCATTAGGGTTAGTCTTAGGATTAGTCTTAGGGTTATGGTTAGGGTTAGGCTTAGTTTAAGGGTTAGGGTTTGGGTTAGGGGTTAGGGTCATTAGGGTTAGTCTTAGGATTAGTCTTAGGGTTATGGTTAGGATTAGGATTAGGGTTAGGTTTAGGTTTAGGGTTAGGGTTAGGGTTAGGGTTAGGGATCGTTTCGTTAGGGTTAGGATCTTTAGGGGTAGGGTTAGGGTTAGTGTCATTAGGGTTAGGATCATTAGGGTTAGGGTTTGCGTTTGGGTTAGGGTTAGGGTTAGGGTCACTAGGGTAGGGTTAGTGTTAGGGTTAGGGTTAGGGTTAGGTTAGGGTTAGCATTAGATTTAGGGTCGTTAGCGTTAGGATGATTAAGGTTAGGGTTAGGGTTAGGGTTAGGGTTTGGGTCATTAGGGTTATGGTTAGGGTTAGCGTTTGGGTTACTGTTTAGGTTTAGAGTCATTATGGTGAGGATCATTAGGGTTAGAGTTAGGGTTAGGGTTAGGGTTAGGGTTAGGGATAGGGTTGTTAGGGTTAGGATCATTAGGCTTAGGGTTAGTGTTAGGGTCACTAGGGTTAGGGTTAGGGTTAGGGTTAGGGTCATTAGGGTTAGGATTAGGGTTAGGGTTAGGGTTAGGGTTAGGATTAGGGTTAGGGTTAGTTTTAGGGTTAGGGTTAGGGTTAGGGATAGGGTTAGGGATAGGGTTAGGGTCGTGACGGTTAGGATAATTAGAGTTAGGGTTGGGGTTAGGGTCGTTAGGGTTAGGTTTACGGGTATGGTTAGGGTTTAGGGTTCGGATTAGGGTCATTAGGGTTAGGGTTAGGCTTAGGGTTTAGGGTTAGGGTTAGGATTAGGTTTTAGGGTTAGAGTTAGGGTTAGGGCTAGGTTAGGGTTAGGGTTAGGGTTAGGGTTAGTGTTAGGGTAAGGGTTTAGGGTTAGGGTTATGATTGCGGTCAGGGTTAGGGTTACAGTTAGGGCCATTGGGTTTAGGATAAGGGTTAGGGTTAGGACCATTAGGGTTAGGGATAAGATTAGTTTTAGGGTTAGGGTTAGGGTTAGGGTTAGGGTTAGGGTTAGGGTTAGGGTTAGGGATCGTTTCGTTAGGGTTAGGATCATTAGGGGTAGGGTTAGGGTTAGTGTCATTAGGGTTAGGATCATTAGGGTTAGGGTTTGCGTTCGGGTTAGGGTTAGGATTAGGGTCACTAGGGTAGGGTTAGTGTTAGGGTTAGGGTTAGGGTTAGGTTAGGGTTAGCATTAGATTTAGGGTCGTTAGGGTTAGGATGATTAAGGTTAGGGTTAGGGTTAGGGTTAGGGTTTTCGTCATTAGGGTTAGGGTTAGGGTTAGGGTTTGGGTCATTAAGGTTAGGGTTAGGGTTAGCGTTAGGGTTACCGTTTAGGTTTAGAGTCATTATGTTGAGGATCATTAGGGTTAGAGTTAGGGTTAGAGTTAGGGTTAGGGTTAGGGTTAGGGAAAGGGTCGTTAGGGTTAGGATCATTAGGTTAGGGTTAGTGTTAGGGTCACTAGGGTTAGGGTTAGGGTTAGGGTCATTAGGGTTAGGGTTAGCGTTAGGTTTAGAGTCATTATGGTTAGGATCATTAGGGTTCGAGTTAGGGTTAGGGTTAGGGATACGCTCGTTAGGTTTAAGATCATTTGGGTTAGCTTTAGGGTTAGGGTTAGGGATAGGGTTAGGGTTAGGGATAGGGATAGGGTCGTGACGGTTAGGATAATTAGAGTTAGGGTTGGGGTTAGGGTCGTTAGGGTTAGGTTTACGGGTATGGTTAGGGTTTAGGGTTCGGGTTAGGGTCATTAGGGTTAGGATTAGGCTTAGGGTTTAGGGTTAGGGTCAGGATTAGGTTTTAGGGGTAGCGTTAGGGTTAGGGCGAGGTTTAGGTTTAGGGTTAGTGTTAGGGTTAGGGTTAGTGTTAGGGTTAGGGTAAGGGTTTAGGGTTAGGGTTATGATTGCGGTCAGGGTTAGGGTTACAGTTAGGGCCATTGGGTTTAGGATAAGGGTTAGGGTTAGGGCCATTAGGGGTAGCGATAAGATTAGTTTTAGGGTTTGGGTTAGGGTTAGGGTAGGGTTAGTGTTAGGGTTAGTGTTACGGTTAGGGTTACTGTTAGGGTTAGGTTTAGGGTTGGGTTAGGGTTAGGGCCATAAGGGTTAGGGTTAGGGTTAGGGTTAGGGTTAGGCTTCAGGTTAGGGTTAGGGTTAGTGTTAGGGTTAGGCTTAGGGTTGGCTTAGGGTTAGGGTTAGGGCCATAAGGGTTAGGGTTAGGGTTAGGGTTAGGGTTAGGGTTAGGGTTAGGGTTAGGCTTAGGGTTAGGTTTAGAGTTAGGGTTAGGGTTAGGGTTAGAGTAAGGGTCATTTGGGTTAGGGTCATCTGGATTAGGGTTAGGGTTAGACTTAGGGTTAGGGTTAGGGTTTAGGATTACGGTTAGGGTTAGGGTTAGGGTTCGGGTTAGGGTAAGGATTAGTGTCATTAGAGTTAGGGTTATGGTTAGGGTTTGAGTTAGTGTCATTAGGGTTAGGGTTAGGGTTAGGATTTGGGTGAGGTTTAGGATTATAGTTTAGAATTAGGATAGCGTTAGCATTAGGTTTAGGGTCGTTAGGGGTAGGATCATTAGGGTTAGGGTTAGGGTTAGTGTTAGGGCCATTAGGGTTTGGGTTATGGTTAGGGTTAGGGTTAGCGTTAGGGTTAGTTTTAGGGTTGGATTCGCATTAGGGGTTAGGGTTAGGGTCATTAGGGTTAGGCTTAGGATTAGGGTTAGGGTCATTAGGGTTAGGCTTAGGGTTCCGCTTAGTATTGGAGTTAGGGTTAGGTCCATTAGGGTTAGGGTTAGGGTTAGGGTTGGGTTAGGGTTAGGGTTAGCTTTAGGGTAAGGTTTAGGGTTAGGTTTAGGGTTAGTTTTAGGGTTAGGTTTTGCGTTAGAGGTTAGGGTTAGGGTCATTAGGGTCCGGCTTAGACTTAGGATTAGGGTCATTAGGGTTAGGTTTAGGGTTCCACTTGGGGTTAGGTTTAGGGTTAGGGTTAGGGATAGGGTCGTTAGGGTTAGGATCATTAGGGTTAGGGTTAGGGTCATTAGCGTTAGGCTTAGGATTAGGGTTAGGGTCACTTGGGTTAGGCTTAGGGTTCTGCTTAGTGTTAAAGTTAGGGTTAGGGTTAGGGTTAGGGTCATTACAGTTAGGGTTAGGGTTAGCGTTAGGTTTAGGATTTAGGGTTTGGGTTAGGGTTAGGGTTAGGTTTAGGTTTAGGGTTATGGTTAGGATTTAGGGTTAGGATTAGGGTTAGGGTTAGCGTTAGTGTTAGCTTAAGGTTTAGGGTTACGTGTAGGGTTTAGGGTTAGGGTTAGCGTTAGGGTGTAGGGTTAGGGTTAGGGTTAGGGTTAGGGTTAGGGTTAGAGTTAGGGTTAGGGTTAGACTGAGGGTCAGGGTCATTATAGTTAGGGTTAGGGTTAGGGTTAGTGTTAGGGACATTAGGGTTAGGGTTAGGGTTAGGGTTAGGATTAGGGTTAGAGTAAGGTTTAGAGTTACGGTTTGGGTTAGGGTTAGTTTTAGGGTTGGCGTTCGGATTAGGGGTTAGGGTTAGAGTCATTATGGTTAGGCTTAGGATTAGGGTTAGGGTCATTAGGGTTAGGCTTAGGGTTCCGCTTAGGGTTAGGGTTAGGGCTAGGGTGAGGGTTAGGGCTAGGGTGAGGGTTAACGATAGCTTCGTTAGGGTTAGGATCATTAGGGTTAGGGTTTAGGGTTAGAGTTAGGGTTAGGGTTTAGGGTTAGAGTTAGGGTTAGGGTTAGGTTAGGGTTAGGGTTAGGGTTATGGTTAGGGTTAGGGTTAGGGTTGTGGTTAGGGTTAGGGTTTGGGTTAGATTTAGGGTGTAGGGTTTGGATAAGGGCTAGGGTTAGGGGTAGGCTCATTAGGGTAAGGTTTAGGATTAGGCTTAGGGTCATTAGGATTAGGCTTAGATTTCCACTTAGGGTTAGGCTTAGGGTTAGTCTTAGGATTAGGCTTAGGGTTGGGCTTATGCTTAGGGTTAGGGTTTGGGTTAGGGATAGGGTTCGGCTTAGGTTTAGGGTTCAGCTTAGGTTTAGGGATGGGAACTCTGTGCATCCACATCTACGAGGTAAGGACGCGTCTGCATATGTTTTGGTGAACAGCCGAGTGTGCGTGTTCTGACAGCTGCCTCTATGCAAACGTCTCCACAGAGCCACTTCTGAATTCCCCGCAGCCCAGGACTGACTGGATACACTAACAGGTGCACCGGTGTGAGCAACCACAGATTCAGAAGGACGTCTTTCATCTCACAGCAGCACGAACGTATTGGCGTTCAAGCACATGGCAGAAACAAGGTGTGAACAGATTGAGCTGCTGCTACTTTCTCCGTTCGGCATGCTTCGTTGTAGCGCTCTTGCCGGTCGCCGGCTTAGCGGCTTTCTTTGCGCGGCTAGGTCTGGGGAGAGACGGAGATAGCGTCGGAGAGCTTGCCTTTTGCCGCCTTCGGCGCTGGTACCTAGTTGCTGCGCCTTCTGTTGGTCCATGTGCACACACACGATTCCTCAGCCAAAACCACGCAGAAACCTTTCCACAAGCACCCAGGTACGTGCACCCAGCACCACGTGTACGCACACGCAGCTAGAGAAAAGCACCTACCTTTTCACACACTGATGCCTAAGCAAACGCGTGGCCACACACACGCACACATCCGCAAGCGCGCCCACTCCCATCTCTTGACGGAAAGACGGACGAGAAACGTCCTGACAGGCTTGCGGGGAAACATGTCCGTTGATGGTTGGCGTACTGCACGCCCGCCTACGGGGCTGCAGGGGAATCCACATTTGGAAGGTACCTGAAGATAGATATGTGCCTGTTCTTGGAGCTCCGCTAGCAAAGGAGCAAAGGCACTCGTAGGCAGTACTGAATGCTGTTCCGTGCTACTTCTCCTCCGCTGGCAAATGCTTCACAGTCGCCCGAGGAAAGACACTCAGCACTGATCTCCAAGAGAAACGAAACACATCATGCCATAAGGTGAAAGAACAGCAGGGCATCTCTTCACGAGCTTGTCCCTGATCTATAGCTGAGGGCAAACACTTGTGTGCTTGTGGGAGAGCCTGTGTCTTTCCTGGAAGTGTTTGGGAGTTTTGCTCAGACGCATGTTTCCTCAAGTTCAAGAATCAAGATCTAGGATACCTGCAGACAGGTCCCTGTTTGTGTGGAGACAGTCTGCCTGAAACTCTGTGTTCCTTAGCGCCCGCTCTTTCTATCCGTCGCTGCACACGCCTGTGAGTCCCTTTCTTTCTCTCCACAAGCACGTGTGTTGACTTCGTCGCACATGTGCATCTGCACAAGCGTTGAGCTCAGCGGACGCAGTGTGTCTCTTGACACTTGCTGTGCGTTGGCTGTGTCTGCCTGCTCCAGTCAAGAGAGAAACGGGAAATGATCTTGGTAGAGGCAACAAAGCAAAAGCGAGGCAGGATTGACATCTGCTCAACAGAGACGGAATCCCCGCGCTGACACAGTTCACCTTTACACGAGAAGAAATCTGAGCGGTACATCGACCGGAGACGTGTTTCCCAAGAGATCACTTTGCGAGTGAACAGCAGTGTGCGCGACTTTCAGGAGTGTGCCTGAAAAGTGCCAGAATCACCAGAGCCTCTTTTCAAAAGCTGGTGCCTCTGTGACTGCATTGAGGCACGTTCCCGTGTCTTTCGTGTTCACTCCGAGGGAAACGGTCCGCTCTTGCTTCTGTGCGTACAGGCGCGATTCCCTTGTCTCTTGCGAACAGCGGGAACTCTGTGCATCCACATCTACGAGGTAAGGACGCGTCTGCATATGTTTTGGTGAACAGCCGAGTGTGCGTGTTCTGACAGCTGCCTCTATGCAAACGTCTCCACAGAGCCACTTCTGAATTCCCCGCAGCCCAGGACTGACTGGATACACTAACAGGTGCACCGGTGTGAGCAACCACAGATTCAGAAGGACGTCTTTCATCTCACAGCAGCACGAACGTATTGGCGTTCAAGCACATGGCAGAAACAAGGTGTGAACAGATTGAGCTGCTGCCATTTTCTCCGTTCGGCATGCTTCGTTGTAGCTCTCTTGCCGGTCGCCGGCTTAGCGGCTTTCTTTGCGCGGCTAGGTCTGGGGAGAGACGGAGATAGCGTCGGAGAGCTTGCCTTTTGCCGCCTTCGGCGCTGGTACCTAGTTGCTGCGCCTTCTGTTGGTCCATGTGCACACACACGATTCCTCAGCCAAAACCACGCAGAAACCTTTCCACAAGCACCCAGGTACGTGCACCCAGCACCACGTGTACGCACACGCAGCTAGAGAAAAGCACCTACCTTTTCACACACTGATGCCTAAGCAAACGCGTGGCCACACACACGCACACATCCGCAAGCGCGCCCACTCCCATCTCTTGACGGAAAGACGGACGAGAAACGTCCTGACAGGCTTGCGGGGAAACATGTCCGTTGATGGTTGGCGTACTGCACGCCCGCCTACGGGGCTGCAGGGGAATCCACATTTAAAAGGTACCTGAAGATAGATATGTGCCTGTTCTTGGAGCTCCGCTAGCAAAGGAGCAAAGGCACTCGTAGGCAGTACTGAATGCTGTTCCGTGCTACTTCTCCTCCGCTGGCAAATGCTTCACAGTCGCCCGAGGAAAGACACTCAGCACTGATCTCCAAGAGAAACGAAACACATCATGCCATAAGGTGAAAGAACAGCAGGGCATCTCTTCACGAGCTTGTCCCTGATCTATAGCTGAGGGCAAACACTTGTGTGCTTGTGGGAGAGCCTGTGTCTTTCCTGGAAGTGTTTGGGAGTTTTGCTCAGACGCATGTTTCCTCAAGTTCAAGAATCAAGATCTAGGATACCTGCAGACAGGTCCCTGTTTGTGTGGAGACAGTCTGCCTGAAACTCTGTGTTCCTTAGCGCCCGCTCTTTCTATCCGTCGCTGCACACGCCTGTGAGTCCCTTTCTTTCTCTCCACAAGCACGTGTGTTGACTTCGTCGCACATGTGCATCTGCACAAGCGTTGAGCTCAGCGGACGCAGTGTGTCTCTTGACACTTGCTGTGCGTTGGCTGTGTCTGCCTGCTCCAGTCAAGAGAGAAACGGGAAATGATCTTGGTAGAGGCAACAAAGCAAAAGCGAGGCAGGATTGACATCTGCTCAACAGAGACGGAATCCCCGCGCTGACACAGTTCACCTTTACACGAGAAGAAATCTGAGCGGTACATCGACCGGAGACGTGTTTCCCAAGAGATCACTTTGCGAGTGAACAGCAGTGTGCGCGACTTTCAGGAGTGTGCCTGAAAAGTGCCAGAATCACCAGAGCCTCTTTTCAAAAGCTGGTGCCTCTGTGACTGCATTGAGGCACGTTCCCGTGTCTTTCGTGTTCACTCCGAGGGAAACGGTCCGCTCTTGCTTCTGTGCGTACAGGCGCGATTCCCTTGTCTCTTGCGAACAGCGGGAACTCTGTGCATCCACATCTACGAGGTAAGGACGCGTCTGCATATGTTTTGGTGAACAGCCGAGTGTGCGTGTTCTGACAGCTGCCTCTATGCAAACGTCTCCACAGAGCCACTTCTGAATTCCCCGCAGCCCAGGACTGACTGGATACACTAACAGGTGCACCGGTGTGAGCAACCACAGATTCAGAAGGACGTCTTTCATCTCACAGCAGCACGAACGTATTGGCGTTCAAGCACATGGCAGAAACAAGGTGTGAACAGATTGAGCTGCTGCCATTTTCTCCGTTCGGCATGCTTCGTTGTAGCTCTCTTGCCGGTCGCCGGCTTAGCGGCTTTCTTTGCGCGGCTAGGTCTGGGGAGAGACGGAGATAGCGTCGGAGAGCTTGCCTTTTGCCGCCTTCGGCGCTGGAACCTAGTTGCTGCGCCTTCTGTTGGTCCATGTGCACACACACGATTCCTCAGCCAAAACCATGCAGAAACCTTTCCACAAGCACCCAGGTACGTGCACCCAGCACCACGTGTACGCACACGCAGCTAGAGAAAAGCACCTACCTTTTCACACACTGATGCCTAAGCAAACGCGTGGCCACACACACGCACACATCCGCAAGCGCGCCCACTCCCATCTCTTGACGGAAAGACGGACGAGAAACGTCCTGACAGGCTTGCGGGGAAACATGTCCGTTGATGGTTGGCGTACTGCACGCCCGCCTACGGGGCTGCAGGGGAATCCACATTTAAAAGGTACCTGAAGATAGATATGTGCCTGTTCTTGGAGCTCCGCTAGCAAAGGAGCAAAGGCACTCGTAGGCAGTACTGAATGCTGTTCCGTGCTACTTCTCCTCCGCTGGCAAATGCTTCACAGTCGCCCGAGGAAAGACACTCAGCACTGATCTCCAAGAGAAACGAAACACATCATGCCATAAGGTGAAAGAACAGCAGGGCATCTCTTCACGAGCTTGTCCCTGATCTATAGCTGAGGGCAAACACTTGTGTGCTTGTGGGAGAGCCTGTGTCTTTCCTGGAAGTGTTTGGGAGTTTTGCTCAGACGCATGTTTCCTCAAGTTCAAGAATCAAGATCTAGGATACCTGCAGACAGGTCCCTGTTTGTGTGGAGACAGTCTGCCTGAAACTCTGTGTTCCTTAGCGCCCGCTCTTTCTATCCGTCGCTGCACACGCCTGTGAGTCCCTTTCTTTCTCTCCACAAGCACGTGTGTTGACTTCGTCGCACATGTGCATCTGCACAAGCGTTGAGCTCAGCGGACACAGTGTGTCTCTTGACACTTGCTGTGCGTTGGCTGTGTCTGCCTGCTCCAGTCAAGAGAGAAACGGGAAATGATCTTGGTAGAGGCAACAAAGCAAAAGCGAGGCAGGATTGACATCTGCTCAACAGAGACGGAATCCCCGCGCTGACACAGTTCACCTTTACACGAGAAGAAATCTGAGCGGTACATCGACCGGAGACGTGTTTCCCAAGAGATCACTTAGCGAGTGAACAGCAGTGTGCGCGACTTTCAGGAGTGTGCCTGAAAAGTGCCAGAATCACCAGAGCCTCTTTTCAAAAGCTGGTGCCTCTGTGACTGCATTGAGGCACGTTCCCGTGTCTTTCGTGTTCACTCCGAGGGAAACGGTCCGCTCTTGCTTCTGTGCGTACAGGCGCGATTCCCTTGTCTCTTGCGAACTAGGGGTTAAGCTTAGGCTTAGGCCTAGACTTAGGCTTAGGGTTCGTGTTAGGTTTAGAATTGGGGTTAGGTTTAGAGGTTAGGGGTAGGGTTAGGGTCATTTGGATTAGGGTTATTAGAGTTAGGGTTAGGGTCAATGTTAGGTTTAGGATTTAGGGTTAGGGTTAGGATTAGGTTTACGGTTAGGGTTAGGGTTAGGGTTAGGTTTACTCTCATTAGGGTTAGGTTTAGGCTTAGGCTTAGGGTTAGGCTTAGGATTATATGTTAGGGTTAATCTTAGGATTAGTTTTAGGTTTAGGTTTAGGTTTAGGTTTAGGGTTAGGATTAGGGTTATAGCTAGTATTAGGTTTAGGTTCAGGATTAGGGTTATGGTTTAGGGTTAGGGTCAGGGTTAGGGTTAGGGTTAGGGTTAGGGTTAGGGTTAGGGTTCGGTTTAGGGTTAGGGTTAGGGTTAGAGTTAGGGTTAGGGTTAGGTTTAGGTTTAGGATTAGGGTTAGGGTTTAGGGTTAGGGTTAGGGTTAGTTTTAGGGTTATCATTTAGGGTTAGGGTTAGGGTTAGTGTTAGGTTTAGGATTAGGGTTAGGGTTAGGGTTAGGGTTAGGGTTAGGGTTAGGGTTAGGGTTAGGGTTAGGGTTAGGCTTAGAGTTAGCTTTAGGGTTAGGGCTAGGGTCATTTGGGTTAGGGTCATTTGGGTTAGGGTTAGGGTTAGGGTTAGAGTAATTAGAGTTAGGGTTAGGGTTAGACTTAGGGTTAGGGTTAGGGTTTCGGATTACGGTTAGGGTTAGGGTTTGGGTTAGGGTAAGGTTAAGGGTAAGGGTTAGTGTCAGTAGAGTTAGGGTTAGGGTTAGGGTTAGAGTTAGTGTCATTAGGGTTAGGGTTAGGGTTAGGTTTAGGGTTAGGTTTAGGATTATAATTTAGGGTTAGGGTTAGGGTTAGGGTTAGGGTCATTACGGTTAGGGTTAGGGTTAGTGTTAACGTTAGGGTTAGGTTAGGGTTAGGGTTAGTTTTGGGGTTGGATTTGGATTAGGGGTTAGGGTTAGGTCATTAGGGTTAGTCTAATGATTAGGGTTAGGGTCATTAGGGTTAGGCTTACGGTTTCGCTTAGGATTAGGGTTAGCGTTAGGGCCATTAGGGTTACGGTTAGGGTTGGGTTAGGGTTAGGGTTAGGGTTAGGGTTAGGATCATTAGAGTTAGGGATAGGGTTAGCGTTAGGTTTAGGATTTAGGGTTAGGGTTAGGGTTAGGTTTAGGGTTAGGGTTAGGGTTAGGTTTACTGTCATTAGGGTTAGGTTGAGGCTTAGGCTTAGGGTTAGGTTTAGGATTATAGGTTAGGGTTAGGTTTAGGATTGGTTTTAGGTTTAGGTTTAGGTTTAGGGTTAGGATTGGGGTTATAGCTAATATTAGGTTTAGGTTCAGGATTAGGGTTATGGTTGAGTTTTAGGGTCAGGGTTAGCGTTAGGGTTAGGGTTAGGGTTTGCTTTAGGGTTAGGGTTAGGGTTAGGGATACGGTCGTTAGGGTTATGGTTGAGGTTTAGGATTAGGGTTAGGGTTTAGGTTTAGGGTTAGGGTTAGGGTTAGGGTTAGGGTTAGGGTTAGGGTTAGGGTTAGGGATAAGGTCGTTAGGGTTAG